>NC_056745.1:1070806962-1070819462 GCF_019279795.1 Protopterus annectens | reverse complement strand
GTATATCAAGAAAAGAGGAGTGGGAATCTTGGGGCATGGTGGGGTATCTGTAACAAGCTACAATTTGGATTGCAGTTTTGCCTAGAGTCAGTTGGACTTGGATAACCTCAGATGCATTATGCTGCGCAACTAGCCTAGAGATGTGGATATCCTTAATGAATATGGACACACCTCCGCCTTTGGTGTTCTGGTCCAGGTTAGATGACCGAAAGGTGTGGTATGAGTTATAGCCTGGGAATATAGGGATGCTCTCTAGAGCCTTGAACCAGGTCTCAGTCACTGCATAGATATCGATGTTCTCCATTTTAAGGAGTGCCTCGAGTGAGAGCATTTTGAGATTTAGACTTCTAGTACTGAGTAGCATTACCCTCAGTTTTTGCTTGCCTGTTCCTGTTACGGTGGTGAATTTGTCATTTGAACCTTGTCTAAAAAAGGCACTATAGGGGCGGCAAGACCCTTAGCCAGTATCCAGAATCCCAGGGGTGACAGGTACAGGCCATCTCTGGCAAAGCATCGTGGTCTGTCGACCATGTCGTCCCAGGCAGATACTGGATCCCCTTAGAATGACACCAGAAGGTTAGCCAATTGTTGAAGTCAATCATTTTGTCCTTGTACTGCGGTATCATTCTTGGTGATGGCAGGATGCGACTCAGGGCTAGGGTCATACCTGCCTGGGCTACAAGATCGGAGAGCTCTTCCGTGTCTCTTTTCATGTAGTCCAGGGAGGTACATTCCAGGTCGTTCACACCAACATGGACAATGACAGAGTCATATTTCTAATTGTTGTGGAGTGACCTGAGTGCATAGGTTATGTGGTGGATCCTGGCTGCTGACAGTAACCTTCTCCTTGGTTAGCCTGGTGAGTGGGACATCAGTGTGCCTCACTACAGATTCATCTATGACTAGTGTGTTGGGTACGTTGTTTTACCTTATGGACTGTGGTTTATTGGCACTCTGGGTCTGTGGGCTATATGTCATTTGGGTTGTGTTGGGGGGTGGAAGTTGCTTGTGTTTCTGCTTTGGAGGTCTCTGTTGCTTGAACAGATTATTATTGAGAGCCTCAGTGAATGTTTTTGTGTTTCTATGTGTGGAATTTGGTAGTGTAGGTTTAGTGGGACTATGTGATGAGTGTGGTGTGGTGCAAGTGTTTACCTTCTCCTCTTGACTGTCAAGTTCAATCTTGGTTGGAGAGAGTTTTACCTCCGGTTTGGCTAGATAAGTGCATCTCTCACAGGTTGTTAAGGGTTGCTTTTTGACATGGAAGGCTATTAAAATTGAAACATGCAGCTTTTTTCCCTGAAAGTCTGTAAGGAATATAAAGGTGTGCCCCTTTCTTACTATTACTACCACTCTCAAAGGTAATCCTGGTTACTGAACTCCTCTCCATATTTTCAGTTGTATACAGTATCTGTGCACGCTGTGATTCTGCCACAAGTGTGAGCCACATTTATGCCATTACCATGGCTGATAAATGGATCACACTCACTAGAGTTGTGGATCATACTACTCACAACTTGGCACAATACTGTTAGGAATTGTAGAGTGGTGTGCACAGTACACACCTGTGGGCTTTATGTACCAGTAGAGGTGTGACTGTGGTACCCTGGATATGTCCCTCATTACCATATGCATAATGTACACTGACTTTGATGCATGTCCAGAATGTAAAGGTTACAAAAACAATTATGTTAAAATCCAATGGAGACTGAAAGATAATTCTGCAAGAACCTTTTCTTTTTTTTCTTCTGAATGACAACAAAGGTACGATTCAATTCCTCTGCAAACAGCATGAGCGGTCAAATATTGTGAATCTTGATTTCTGACCATTTTTGGTGCACTTTGGGGGAATCACTGTCAGAATTAACTTCAACATTAGCATGAAAGGTTAACTTGTGCTTTAACTTTATTGTGCATTAGACTTGCAGGTTTCTTCATCTTCCTAGAGGAACAGCTTTTACATTATCTACTTGACTAGGTCACTCATACATCCTAAATGGTAACCATTTGAAATGTTATGACCTGCTACAGTGAGTCCTGAAACACGGAGGCTGATTGGCCAAAAGAACAGACCCACATATACCAAGTCCAAGATGGCCATTTCCTGAAATACTTCCTGCTCTCTGAGATATGAAGATCTCAGAGACTGATAAAGTTCAGGGAGTGTCAGAGGCTTGTTCCCCTGCAAATTAGAAGCTTAATGAAGAAGAGTCATGTTCAAGGTTCACTCTTCTCCTGGATTTGCAAATTTTTTTTCAGGCTGTCAACGCTCTGTGTTACAAGTGCCGACATTTCAATATGGAACCTCACAGACTGACTTGGTTCCTATTGTACACCTTCCAGATGAAGTGATTTTCTGCTTTGTTTTTGTATGTATATTACTTCTGCCTACACCATTCTTACCCATTGCAAAGTGTTTTCATACACACACTGCAGTTAATAAAAAAATGGTCATTTCAATGCCCTTGGGTGTGGACAGCTCTGAACTGATGTATACCATAATAAGAGGAGCCATTTCAGTGAGAGCTTTCATTGGGAAGAGTGTAGCAATATCACAGCCATGGAGTGAATGTGGTTATGGTAGCAGGTTACAGTGCACCACAGGAGATGGCAGAATTGATGGCTTTGTTCTACCTCACTAAAATGTTTCTGTCAAGACAGACAGGCTGAAGTTCCTGTGGTATAGCATTTGATTTCTTAAGCCCTCATTTACCTACTGTGTGACTTTGAGCAAGTCATTTAAGCTGACATTGCTCCAGGGTTGCCCCTACAAATGGACTGTGTGTCCACTTGACCTGCCTGGTTAACAAATAGATTTTATTACTATAGTATTTGCATTTTGCATTGATATTGTTGCTCAGCTAAGTAATGCTAAGCAATGCATCAGCATAACAAGTGACTGCAGCTGAATACCTGAAAACTAATTTTAGTATGTTTCAATTTCAATTGGAACATACTAATATTTCTGCCCCTTGATGAGGCTGTTGAGTTTTTCAACACCACACTCTTCAATATCTTAAACAAATTAGCTCCAGTAAGAATAAAAAGGGGGAAAAGTAAGCATGCTTTTTGGCTCTCTCAAACCACCAAGAAAATCATGACTGCAAAGGGCAAAATATGGAACAAATGGCAAAGGTCCAAGAATCTCTCTGATCTCACAGAATTTAGACAACTGCACAATCAAGCTAAGCGCCTTGTCATATCTGACACAAAAGAATATTACTTAAGCCTACAAAAAGATCACAAACAAAATCCTAGGACATTTTGGAGGTCCATCTCATCGATAATCAACCCTGGGACCAAAACCAACCCCTGCCCTTTCCGAGAGAAAACTGACAGTGAAATAGCTACCCTCTTTAACTCATATTTAATCGATACTATAGCCAAGCTCACCACAAGCTTTCCCCAAACCACTTCAAATACCAACTTAACATCACTTACACACTCCTCTCAGGATACAGCCACCCCTTCCCCACCCTCCTTCTCTTTCTCCTCAGTATCTATCTCCACCATTACCAAACTTCTCCTAAAACTAAAACCACCAGGCTCCATTGCCCCCGATAACTTACCCCCCCCCGAATACCTCCAACATTAGCTAAATACATCGCCTATCAAATCTGCATACTTATCAACAGATCCCTCCAAGAGTCATATGTTCCCAATATCTGGAAAAAAGCCTATATTATTCCCCTCCACAAAGGTGGCAACAGCTCCAACTTCTCTAACTTCTGACCTATAGCTATTCTCCCCCCCTCTCTAAAATCCTTGAAAATGTATCCACTATCAACTTCTAGACTATCTAATAACTAACCAGCTCCTCTCCCCAAATCAACACAGGTTCAGGCCTGGCCACAGTACCTTTACTGCACTTATTTCCTTTATGGACACAGTCAATCAAGCTAGAAACTCTGGTAAATTTGTATCCTCAATCTTTCTTGATCTATCAAATGCTTTCAATACAGTCTGCCACCAACTACTCCTCAGTAAACTCTCTACCTTAGGTATCACCCCCCCAACCCTAATTTGGTCCACCAACTATCTAACAGATAGGCAGCAATGTACAAAATGGCTCAACTCTGTCTCTTCATTCCTTGACTCTTCAACAGGTGTTCCCCAAGGCTCTATCTTAAGAGACCTTCTCTTCAGTCTCTATAAATGACTTTCACTCTGCCCTTAATAACGCATCTCTAGTACAATATGCAGATGATTCGACCATTATTTGTACTGCCAAATCAACGTCTGAACTATTGTAAATAACTCAGAATGCCTTCACCGTTACTGAAAATGGATGGCCAATAATCACCTAGCACTAAACCCTAATACAACCAAATTAGTAATATTCGCCCCTAAGAAAAACCTCTATGTTAATAAGACAGACTTTACCATTCTTTCTCAAAATAATATCACCATAGAAATAGTTACCCACACCAAATTACTAGGTGCTATTCTTAATGAAAAATTGACATTCGACCTCCACATTTACAAAACTTTTAAAAAAACAAATAAAAAACTAGGCACCCTTTACAGGCACAAACATTGCCTCAACAGCTCTACCAAGTGTACTTTCACCACAACCTTTCTCCTTCTATCACTCATGTATGGGGCTCCTCTTCTCACTTGCATCCACTCTTCCTTAAAAATTAAGCTCGAGTCTTCCTACAACAAGGTGGCCAAGTTTGCTACTACCAAAATACACTCTTCACGTGACTGAATCTCTTTGAAAGAGCTCAAATGGCTTGAACTCCCAACTATTCAAACTATTTACAGTTGACCATGGCACATAAAATGATTTATAAACCCTCAGACTGCCTAGCCCTTTCATCTGTTCTATCCCTCTACCACCCTAATAGGCAACTCACATCTAAATATCAAGTTCTTCTGCAAGTTTACAAACCAAAACTCACAGCTAGTGACATGTTTTACTCATTTTCTGTTGTCAAGTTATGGAGCTCTCCCCACTAGCTATCAGAACCACAAACAATACCTCCTCCTTCAAAGAAATCACTTCACCAACACCTCTCCACCCTTTGGCTCTGCAGATGCTCCAAGTCCCACTCACCTATAACATGATCACCATACCCTACATACTACTGACCTTATAACGCCACTAATGCTGAATTTCCATCTATTATTACCTACTATTTGATAATATATCAATTCCACTCATCCCTGTATCTTCTATGATGGCTGGGACTCCTCAGTTTTATTACAAATATCTGTATGCAACTGTTCATCACAAAACTGCACAACAATAACTCATTTCTAATATATACATAAATTGATATCTGTATATATTGATATGCATATTCCTCTAGTCTGTTGTTTTGTTTAATCTTGTGTATCTATTGCTAATACTGCTTGTATCTACTATCTATTTTTTTAATGTTAAATACCAATAAAATCTCTGTCTTGTGGAGATTTTCTCCCCAGGCCTCCACTGAAAATGGGTTCTTTGGGCCCAGTGGACTTTCCCGGTAAACAAATGTTAATAAATAAATAAAATAAATAACTGTTATAATGTGCTTCTGTACACATACAGTATGGCAGTCAAAACCAGCATGTACAAAGTTGTCTTTCACTTTCGAAATAACAATCCATTTGAGGGTATTTGCATGTCTAACCCATACACAGGGTACTGTGACTATATAAAGAGAAAAGTCTATCTATAGTGACTTACCTCACTGTCTAACCCAGATTAGGAATCATTCAGATGTTAGGTACTTGGTTTTAATACTTAATAACTCTATTTCATGCAGCACTCTGTTAATGATTCCTGCTCTCAATTTCTACAGGTTTTAAGGCTGTGATCTTCTGTCAAAGCAACCACTTAAGATCCCTTAACTGTTGCCTTTATTAGGCCAGATACTAGAAACTTATCAAACGGCTTAATAACAAAAAGCTAATAATGAACATTTCCAAAACTAAAGTAATGCTGTTTAGTATCTCCCCTAAATGACAGAAAAACTCTCATCACTTCTTATCTATGACCATTTTGAGAACCCCATTGATCTAGTCATCTCCTTCATATACCTTGGTATGTGGCTTGATCCTGCACTGAACCTTCACATTCACCTAGAACAAAATATGGAAGAAAATTAATTCCTCCAGTTTTGGTCTTATAAAATCTCCCCCTTTTTCTCTCCAGACCAACCAGGAATGCCGTAGGCAAGGCATTCTACTAGCACAGGTTGAATATGGACATCCACTGATTGTAGCAACATCCAAGTAAAACTCCTCCACCATCCAAACTTTAAGTAACTCTATCTCTTATTTCATTATCCTCTGCCATAGAAATTACTGTTATTCTACTATGCTTAATAAAGCCAACTGGTCACCTGTCCAACAACATGCCAACTTTCTTGGATCCTAAATCTCCTGTCTTTCCTTGGCCTCCAACCTCTTCAGACAATCCCCCAGTTACAATCTAAGAAGTCTTAACTACTCTGGTCCACTTCTTCAATGTCCCAGAATGAGACTTCATTAACTCTGGGAATCCCTCCCTACTAATCCCTGTCATTTTGTGCTCAGGTTAAAGATCATCACAAATTGAAGTCAATTTGCAAATGTCTTCCCTATGGACACATCAGCTAATCCCCCACGCTCCCCTTCACCATCCCTTCCACATTTAATATACTATATGTTGTTCATTTCTGCATCCCTTAACTTTTGCTGTCTTTTATAATTTGTGCTCTATCCCTTCACTATTTAACGTTTTTATTCTTCTTTCCTCCTAAATGTAACCATCCCGTTCTACTGTCCTCTGTACTACCTACTTTATTATTTATTTTATTTATTTATTTCACATTTGTTGACCGGCCTAGTCCAACTGGATATATGTCCATTTTCAGTGGAGGCCCGGGGAGATAAGCTCCACATACACAAGAAAATTTAAAAAGGCATTGATACATTGCACAAAAAATTGGAAACAGAATGTATCATTGTGCTGGGCATAATAGCAAGAAAGAAATATCATGGTCTGAGCAGATGTAGAATTCATGTCAAGAAATAGGACAGAGATAACTAATTAATTATATAGTCACACAAAAACATGGCAACAAAAAAACACCACCAAAATAAAAAAAAAAACTAATGGTGTGAACCAGCTATGGATATTTACACCAAATTTGTACAAGGCAAATATTCTACTGCAAAGTTTCACAAGAAATCATAGGTTGTAACAGCTGTTGTTAAACATTCAAAGTATGTACAAGGATATTAATTAACTGTATAGTCACATACACCTTATTGTCAAAACAGAAGAAACAAGATTATATTTGTAAGAGGACTAATATCTAGGGAAAGATTAGATACTCTGGGTTAACACAGGGGCATAACCAGTGTGATTTAAGATAGGGTTTTAGTTTGTTTTTAAATAAGTTGGTTGATGCTAGGGAGGTTATGTGATTAGGGAGGTTGTTCCAGGTTTTGCCAACTGTATTAGAGAATAATGCGTCACCAGCTGAATTGTTAGTCTTAGTAGTTTGTACTAGTAGTTTGTTAGCTGAGCGTAGGGTTTTCAGATTGTTATAGGGGGTGACAAGGGTAGAAAGTATTGGTGTGTTTGCTGGTTGATACAGAATCTTATGGGCTACTATTAGTTGGTTCAACCATATTAGATTTGATAATTCTAACCAGCCTAGTTGATTTAGATTGATACAGTGATGGGTTCTAAAGGTAGACCCGGTTGCAAACCTGGCAATATTGTTGTAGCTGGTAATTAGCTTGCTCATGTTCTTTTTACTTAGTTCAGTGTAAATAGGGGAGGCATAAAGTAAGGTAGAGATGAGGTGGGTATGGGCTATAGTGGTCCTGGCTAGTAGCGTCAGGAAGGGTTTGATCCTGTAGAGGGAACCTAATTTTTTATTCACTGTTTTTATAGTGTTATTTATATGAGACTCAAAAGTGAGGTTATTATCAATTAGTACACCAAACAGTTTTGTAGTAGGATCAGGAGATATGATAGTGCTATTGCTAGATGTTACAGTAAAGTTAAGTGGGGAGGCCCTACACGTAGGAGTGAATAGTAGCATTTTTGTTTTCTTTTGGGTTCAAAAGGAGACACCGGTCCAGAAACCAGTTTTCAACTTTGTTAAAGATATTTTGGGTTAGGGACTGGAGTTCTAATGGGGAACTGGCTGAACATGTAAGTGTGGAATCATCCGCTTATTGGATGCAGGTAACTTGGGGGATTACAGAATGAAGGTCATTTATAAAGATAGAGAAGAGGAGAGGACCCAGTATGGAGCCTTGAGGGACACCAAGGGTAACTGGGAGGTAGAAGGACAAGGTATTGTCCCAAAGTACAGCCTGTTGCCTATTATTTAGATAGGACTGGAATCACTGTATAACAAGCGCATCCACTGACAGGTTTTTAAGTATGTTAATGAGGAGGTGGTGGTTTACCATGTCAAAGGCTTTTAACAGATCAATAAAGAGGGCTGAGGATAAGTGTCATTGTTTTGATTTCTATTAGTGCAGTCGGTGAAGGATAAAAGTGCACAGGTAGTGCTATGAAATGGTCTGAATCCATGTTGGCAGGTGGCTAGTAGGTTTTTGTCTAGTAGATAGCTTAAAAGTTGCTTATGAATGCATTTCTCCATTATTTTTGCCAATGGGGATAATATGGCTATAAGCCTATAGTTGGATAACTCTTTGGAATTACCACCTTTGTGCAGGGTGATAATGTGAGAAACTTTCCAGATTGATGGAATGGTTCCTTCAGAAATAGCTCTATTAATGAGGATGGATATGGGATAGGCTATGGCTTTTGCTGCTTTTTGCAGATATTCTGCATGTAGTAGGTCAGCAGAGAGTGTGGTGGGTTTAAGTTTCTGGATAAGGTTACAGACAAGGGATGTGGGAACAGGTTGAAAATTAAATGGGGGGGGGCTGTTGGAGTTGGCAGAGTGTATGACACCAGGGGTTAACTGTTTGGCAAAGGACTGAATGGTTTCTGTGAAAAAAGTGTTAAAGGAGTTGGCTATTTGAATGGGATTATTGTGGTCTGGGCCTAAGGGAGCAGGTGTGCTTGTGAGCCCTGGGTGGAGGAGTTTATTGATGCTGGACCAGAATTTCAGAGGATTATTTTGGTGGGTTTGCTGAAGCTGACAGTAAAAGTTTCTTTTATCAGACAGTATGGCTTTTTTTTGTTTCATTTCTTAGCTGTCTGAACTGTAATTGATCTGTGGGGCTTTTCGTTGAACGCCAGCTGGCCCAGAGTTTATTTCTTTGGTGGATTTTTTGTTTGGTAGTTTTAGACAGCCATGGGGCTGGTTTAGTCCTAGTTCTAATTTTGCGTGTTGAGGCATGGCAATCTAGAGTGGCTAAGAATTTTGAATTGAAGTAGTTGACTGCATCATCTAGTGGGAGGTGTATCAGTGGAGACCAGTCACAGGCTCTGAGTTCTGTTTGGAAGCTGTTAGGGTTAAAGTTTCTGTAAATCCCTATTGTCCTGTAAATGAAAGGGTTTGGAATCTCAGTCTTGTATCTAATTAGAAAGTTGGGGGAGTGGTCACTTATATATTTAGGGAGGGTACCTGTTATATAAGTTTGTTGGTGACTATTAGTGAGAATCCAATCAAGGGTGCTTTCTTTGTTATGAAGTTTATTGGTTCTAGTAGGGAATGTAATGGTTTGGGTAAAGCCATATAGGTTAATATGAGTAGAAAGCTGCTCAGATGAACAAGATTTCCAGTTTATACTAAAGTCACCAAGTATTATGGTTTCTTGTGTGTAGTTGCTTGAGAGCCAACTGAGGATAGCTTCTAATGTGTTAGTTTTATTCCCTGGGAGGAGGTAGATGCAGATGATATATATGGATTTACATTTATTGAGCTGTATCCTGGAAATAAGAATTTCCGCATTACTAGATAGTGGAGGATTAGAGTCAATTGAGGTGACTTGTAGACCATTTTTATAAAGTATATCTACTCCTCCACCCTTCTTGGCATTATGGTCAAGTCTCAGGATATTGTAGCCAGGGGGAATGACTACACTGTCTTGTATTGATGGCTTAAGCCATGTTTCAGTGAGACAGAGGATATCAAATGAATGAACATCTATAAGGGCATGTAGGTGAGCAACCTTATTATTTATGCTACGAACATTACGATGAGCTATCAGGAGAGAGTTGGGAGGCCTGGTAAGCAGGTGCATGTTAGTAGGAGTTGGTGTGATAGAACTTGTTGTTGTGCTAGAATATGGACCAGGGTTAGGGTGTATTTCGCCATCTATGAGGGAGTGGACTTGTACTCTCAGGATGAGTCGTAGAAACTTATTAATTAGGTTCTGGGATTTCCTGGCTCTTGGGCTATAGTAAGTAATGTGTGTAAGTCTGTGAAATTTGGCTGATAAATACTTTGGTGGACAGGATGTGTTATTATGACTGTAAGAAAGGATAATTGTTGGTGTAGAGGCTTGCCTATTGGGGTAGTGAAACCCTAGATGGTGATGGTGTTTGTAGAAGGTAAGTAAGTAAGGTATAGATAAAATGGTTAGGCGAGATAATAAGAGTAAGGGATTGAGGTATTATTATTATTACTGTCATGGATTCATTCCTATCTATATATACATTTGTTTGTATTCATAATACTTCTTGTTAACTTGCTTATCTACTGTCTATTTGTCCATGTTAAGACTGAAACTGGTCCATTTGGATCAGTGCTCTACCCCTGCTAATAAACTAAATAAATAAATAAACGTTGCTCCTTTCACAGTATCTGAAATGAATGAATTATGGATTGTATAATGAGCTGAAGCCAGTCACATGCAAGCTGAGTAATATACCCGTATTTGTTCTGGCTGAACTTTATGCTTAGCACATTGGTTGAACAACAAAGTACAAGTCTGTCACCACAATTTTTCTTCTCCCTTAAAACATCTTTAATCAGCATCAAAACCTTTACTGCACTCCAGACAAAGGCTACCAACTGCAAAAGGACCTAGAATAGTTTAAAGACACTGGAGAAGTTTAAAAGATGTACTTCTGTTTCATTGCTTATTTTTCTAGCTTCCTGGTTACATCTTGCTGGGAACTATATGACCTGTTCTGACCTCTGACATCTTCCTGGCCTGCCCACAGCTGCACCTTCACCTTACTGGTCATTTAGCATGCCAGTTAGTATTTTATGTACCAATCCAGAGTTTACATGAGGTATGTCCTTCCTTGGTCTGCTCACTCCAGAATGGCTTATCTACTAGTTGCTTAGAAGGCTATTCATTCCCTATTTTTCTATTTACAATGGAATACATCCAGTGAACCACTGAGATTTGTGTATTAATAAGTGCAGTGTAAGACACAATCAGAGGCAGGTCGACTGTGCACCGAAGAAGCATAAAGAATCACATCTACATGTCCATTCTTTAACAGGCCAATGGACCATTGCCGATGACTTGAAAACCAGAAAATCTATCTATTTCCCTACTTTTGTATAAAACATGTCGCTACTCTCAAAAACAGAAACCTTGCTTCCACTATTTGAACAACACTATAGCAAAGCCACGTCTTTTTTACTTTCTAATTATTATATTAAATTTTCATTTGTTAATTAGGTAAGTGAACTGATCTAATCAGTGCACATAAATGAATAAATAAGTGAATGAATGCTGCATTTCTTTTTGTTCCTTTAAGATGACCCCTCATCATTTCTTGCCACTCTACCTTTCTTCTCATTTCCTTTTCTTGCCTTCTGTTCAAGCTCGGCTTCCATGCTTATTATTTTAACAAACCCATTACTATGCTTTCCTCTCTCTCTCTCTCTGTCATTTCCTGTCCTTTTTTCCTGTCACTATTACACTTCATTCTCCACGCTTATGAAATCCCTGTTACTGTCCCTTCCCTCTCATTTCCTATTCTGTTGTCTTCTTTTCCATTTTAATATCCATGCTTATTATTGCAAAGAACCTTTAATACTATAATCGTTAGTAAAACTGTTTGACTGGCAGACAGGCGATGAAATTATATTTGCTGAGGATACTCAGACCTTGGGTCACTCTAAACTAGCTGAAATGTAAAAAATGGAGACCCTGTTCTATGTTTAGATCCAGTGAGGGTGCTGAAAGATGCATTGATATTATTGATATCTGATAATGCATCACTGGCTTCCTCAGCTTCTCTTGCTTACAGCATCTCTTATATCTATATATATATATATATATATATATATTTTATGATATGAGATCATGGTTTTCATTTTATTCAGCAGCTAGTGATTTAAATGCAAAGTCATGTCACAGATACTGTTAGTAAGAAAGGTGTTCTCTCTCTCTCTCTCTCTCAAGCAAACACAAACATATTTATATATCTATATCTATATATATATATATATATATATATATATATATATATATATATATATATATTTATATGGGTCCACTTTGTAATTTCGAAATACTGAAATCTTGAAATTCAGTATTTCGAAACCACAAAGCCAAAAACCCAACCACAATTTGCAACTTTGAAAGCACACAACCGCGAAATTCAAAATCCCGTAATTATGCTACAC
>NC_056745.1:1070801962-1070804462 GCF_019279795.1 Protopterus annectens | reverse complement strand
GCAACTTTGTTGATCTGTCCTCTCTGACCTGTTAGCTAATGTAGTTCATCATCAGTATGAAGAATAGTGGGCTCAGAACTGTACCCTGGTGTACACCCACTCCCAGTGGGAACCCCTCAGTGTTTGTACTTGAGTCACTGCGTCCTTGAACATAGCCTGCACTAATTCTATCACTGTTTCTGGGACTTCAAACCACCGCAGTACTGCCCAGATCAGCTTTCTTGGGACCTTGTCATATACTTTCTCCAAGTCTAAAAATGCCTTTTTGGACTCTCTCCTCATCTCTAGCTTCTTCTCAAGTATCTGTCTCACTGCAAACATCAGGTCAATTGTGCTGCATACTGATCTTCATCTGAACTGCTCATCTCCCGTCTTACATTCTGCTACTCTGCGTATCCATTTATCAATCACCCTGTCCAGAACTTTCATGCAATGTGACAGGAGTTTGATGCTTCTGTACTTCCTACAGTTGTGGAGGGCACCTTTGTTCTGGTACACTGGCATGGGTATGCTTATTCTCCAGTCATCTGTAATATACCTTTCTGTCCACACTGCTACTGGTACCCTCAGCTGCCATTTCACCTCTATCTCACCCAGCATCTTTATCATATCTGCTGTGAACTCATCTGAGCCTGCTGCTTACCCTGGCTTCATTTTCCTTAGTGCTGTTCTTACTTCTTCTAGGGTGGGCTCCTCTTTTTCCCTCATTGTAGGTTGTTTCTGGGGCAGTACAGCTTCTGTGGAGTTTTCTTCATTCAGAAGCTGCTGGAAATACTCCTTCCATCTGCCTTTGATGTCTTGTGGACTGGTGAGCAGATCGCTGCTGGCATCCTTTGTGAAGGCTGTCTGACTGTCTTCTTTATGTTTTGCCTTGCAAGCTGATAGAGTTTCTTTGTACCACCTACTGAGTCACTTTCCAGAAGTTGGTAGAGTGCCTCTAATGCCCTACTCTTTGCTATTGCAACTTCTTTCTTAGCATCTTTGTTAGCCAACCAGTAGTCATTCCTAGCCTGGTCAGTCTTTTCTATCTCCCACTTCTTCCTGCACTACTCCTTTCTTTTGATGACTTCCTGGACATCTGCATTCCACCACCAGCTTTCCTTATGTACCTTATTTCCATACCTGGCTCATCTACATATTGTTTCTGTAGTCCTAACACATGCTGTTTTAGGCGCTGCCATTCTTGTTCAACTCCACCTATTTACTCATCTTCTTGAGTAATTCCTTGAACTGTTGTCCTTTCTCTCCAGTTAACTTCCTGGTCTTCAGCCTGGTCTCTTTTGACCTTAGAACCTTCTCTGATCACTGCTTGCAGCTGATTGTGGCAACTAGGGATTTATGCTAATGGGCCGACTGTTTCACTGGGGATGACTTTGCTATCATGGATTCTACCCCAGTGCCTTTTCCTTACTAGGAGGAAGTCTAGCGAGTTGCATGTTGGCTACTCTTGTATGTGATCTTGTGACTGTCTCTCTTTCTGAAAGATGTGTTGGCTACTATTAAGCCATTTGCCAGAAAGAAGTCTAGAATGGCTTCTCCTTCTTTATTCCTGTTGCCCCACCCATATGGACCCAGGTAGTCCACATATCCTGTCTGACCCAATATGTGCATTATGAACACCAATTCATGTTGTCCTGCTTTATCTAGTAGGTCCTGTAACTGCTGTCTGAATGCACTCTTTTCCTCACCTGTTGTGGGGCATAGGCTGAGATTATGAATACTGTCCTACCATTACACTGGAGTCTGACTGCCATAAGTCTGTCATTAATTCTGATGATATCACTGCCTTCTGAAGCTCCTCTCTCACCACAATTCCCACACCATTTCTAGCCTGTCCCCCTTTTGAGTAGTACAATCTGGATCCCAAGCCAAGTGGCTTTGCTGCTCTGCCCTTCCATCTCGTCTCTTGAATACATAGGATGTCCAGCCTCCTCCGTATCATCATGTCATCCACTTCCAAGCTGCACCCTGTCAATGAACCTACATTAAGCATAGCAAGTTCTTCCAAAACAATCCTGTATAATTACAAAACAACTTAAAGTACCTTTAAGAGTTGTCCTTTACAGCAGCGGTACACAGTCTCTTTCATGATGTCTCTCTGAGCTTCTCAATAACTCTCTTTCTTCTGGTTTTCCTTAGGCAAGAAAGATGCCCAGGTTCCTTCTAGTATCTTCACAGGTTTCTTCTTGCTCTGCAGTGCTTCACCTGGCAAGTCAGCTCTGGGCACAAAAATATAACTTCAAGAAGGGCCAACAAATCTGAACTGGTTTACTTCATCTCCCCCTTTTTTATGCACGACTGACTGGCTGCAATAACCAACAAACCTGGCATCTACCTATCTACAGTCCACAAAATGCAAAATGCACTGCTACTTTGAGTGTGCCTTTGACTCTTTGCTTTAATATTTCTGGAATTAAGTCCGTCTCTTCACTGCAGTAATACCGGCATTATACAGCAAGGTTCCCGAGTTTCTTAAAAGAATATTTCTGTTTAAAATAAA
>NC_056745.1:1070684462-1070791962 GCF_019279795.1 Protopterus annectens | reverse complement strand
TATACACATTTGCTTAGTTATCTATGTGAGTCTATTAACCAGGGAGAAACACTGATCTCTGATGACTATTTTCTGGTTCAGCTCTAAGCACAAATTAATAACAATGTGTTAAGATAAGAACATAACAAAAATACTGACACCATAGCAACTAGTTAACAATAAATATGAGTAACATAACACAATTAATGTAAATGAAGCACAACAATATTCACTTGTAAGTATAAAAAAGCTGTTAAAAGTATGCACAGTAGATACAAAAAAATCCCACAGTTATTTATAATGTTTAGTGGCATGTGCCTTGTAATATACCGATGCCCCAAACTCCTGGATTGGTAAATATGAGTAGTTTTACATTTCTTAGACAGATTCTTCAGAATAAGTAAGTACCATACATCTTGATGTAGTTTTCCTTTTAGTATGTACAGCAAACCACACTTAGATATGGCATGAAACCCTATTCATCTTGTGTCTCCCGAGGGAGGGATTGATTTGACCAGTTATACAGATACTCAGAATGTATCAGCAGATACCAAAATAAAAAACAGAGACAGGGTCCAGTGACATGCTTGCCAGAAAAGAAAGATAAAGTCAGGTACTTTCTACACTACAAACAATGTATAATAAAATGAAAAGGCAGTTACATTGTTTCTATATGGTGAGGATACAGTAAAAAAAAGAGATGACGTACTATATAGCTGTAGTGTACCTTAAAGTACCAGAACAGTCAGCTTCACGGTAATTTATATGCCATCTCTTTTAATTCACACTGTATATACTTCTGCCTAGCTACAATATAAAAATAAAACAAATACGAAAATAAAACCAAGAAACAGTGTGTGTGTTACGTAGAAACTAGCTATCAGAGAAAGACTAATATACAATGAGGTGCATTGTACAGAAATAGATATTACATTTAAGCATACATACACATTCAGGGGAAATGATGTAATTTATTTTTGATGAATAAAATTCAGGGCTTGCTTTTTCCTCTCAAATATTTGTCATTATTATGCTATCTTATTAATAAGGGAACATGCACTGTAAGATAGTACTTCTTATAAAAATATTTCACAATAAAACAGGCGAAGAACACTACCTGCATTCAGTAGCTATATTAAAGGCGAAATTAAATGAATTTTCAAAATGAAGTATGTAGAAATACTTGTCTTAGCATTACTGGTGGTATTCTTTATTGCTAAACTAATTTCTGGTGAAGAAATGTGATTTTTAAGCTGTTAAAGCAGCACTTGTATAAAAACAACAAACAGGGCTTTACTTCCTGTTTGTGATGGCATCACTAATTCTAAGCAGGCAATAAGGAAATTGAGAGCAGAGCTGAGTTAGCTAATCAATATACAATTTTGCTCACAACAGGGAACAATTATTATTTTTTTATGAACCCACCAGCAAAAACTAAAGGGCTATGTTTATGAAACCCGTGTTTAGGCTACTCCCTCAGCTTCACAGATTCTTTCAACATTTTTAGAGCTGGCATAGAAAAACTACTTATTGCTTTCAATTGTTTTGCTTCCTGTATATAATTATCTGTATTCTCAAAAATTGGCATTCATGTTAATATCTGGATATGTTAATTGTGAAAGCATAAATAAAACACCCTTAAGATGTGCTCCTACCTTCAAAGACAATAAAGACTGTATTCCTGCACTCAAAGGTAATGAAGCAACTGTGCTTTTAATGAAAAAGTCATTTTAATGGCATTTTTATGTTATAACATATACAATAAAAATATCACCTTTTATGAAAATGCTATTCCTTTTTATATGAATGTTTTTGATAATATTTTGATAATATTTTTGTTGTTGCTGTTGTTTTTAGCCAAAAGTCAATGGATAACTGCACTTGTGGTGTAAACTGATAGTTCTGTTAATGTTTCACTTTGTTAATGTTTGATGTTCATTTTGATATGAATTTGATACTTTGAATGCCAATATGATTTCATTGCTTCATTACATTGTAACATTTTCAGGACAAGACAGGTCAATGCTAACCTTTATATAACACATTTTATGAATAAATAAACAAAGAAATGATATAATCTTGAATGCATGCATGCCACTCAGCGTGCATTAAAAATTCTTCTGCTACATTTAAAATCTCCAAAATAGCAACTGTATTGTACCTATGATTTCATAGGAGCACTTTAGCAATATGATTCTCATGCATACTGTGTTTGTCATCTTCGTGAACTAAATGGCAAAAGACCAGAAGAATATAGGTTTATAGCCTAAAACTATTTAACATTTTCTAGTAAATTTCTCAGAAAAAATATGTTGTGATACTTACCTGCAAAATACTCTTAGTTGACAATTTCACACACACACACACACACACACACACACACACACACACACACACACACACACACACACAACTTCATCTTATTTTAATGTTTGTCATCATATGAATATAAATGGGGAGGGTCATAAATCATGTGACCTATAAATTCCTTTAATTAGACACCATATACTTGAATTTTATTTTTGATGCACAATTTAAAAGTCTGCATTATAACTATTTCCCACAGTGTGGGTCATTCTATGATGTGTCATCACTTTGGAAGTGAAACTAATGTCAGAAAAGAATGCATCCTAATTTGTCAATGCATCAAAAGTAAAATTCAAACATACTTGAATTTTACTTTTGATGCAATGACAAATTAGGATGCATTATTTTCTGACATTAGTTTCACTTCCAAAGTGATGACACATCATAGAATGAACCCCACTGTGGGAAATAGTTATAATGCAGACTTTTAAATTGTGCTGGAATACTCATGACTTTATGTGGTACTTATTTGCCTATGTTAAAAAAAAAAAAAAAAACTGTACATATTTGCTGTGAAAAGACATTTCCAGTAAGGATGTCATGAATTTAAAATAATAAAGTAACATCAGGACCTTCAAAACAATGGTTATATCTTCATCATATTTGCAAAATACCACAAACACTAATTACGACCATGTGCTGCCACAGTGTGCCATAGAAATATATACCCATCCTGCTAGGGTACACCTGCTTTGACTACGAATAGGTAACACAAATGTCCACAAATAAAATCTCTGATATTAATTTATTTGTATTCTGATAGACAGAAATAGTCAGTAAATCACCCCCTATATAGATCAAATTTGTGGCTCACATTTGGGTTGCACAGTTAGGCTTATAAGGTGTTTCTTAGCCGAATATACACCTATGAACTCACCCACATACACAGACATACTGTAATGATATTGTCTCTACAACACCACATCAGTGACTGTTTACCTGTGATCAAATGTCAGCAGGTGTTAATCATTTTCATCCTTAGTTTGCCTAAGTATTCATCAGTTAAAGCCACTTTATTTATTTATTTATTGAAGATTATTAACTCCATTGATTTTCAACCATCAGCCCCCTACCGGGCAATCAGTCAATTTGTTTCCTTTAACTTGAGTAATGGCCAACTGGAAGGGGCTGTCATTTAGACAGCTATCAGGAGCAGTTCATATTTTTCTAATTATTTCCCTAGCCCTGACTTGTCTAGGTGCTGAGGAAAGACATGCAAGCAGCCATTCATCAGTGACATCTATTCACTTCCACAACAGGCATTTCCTCCAAGCAACCTTGCCCCTCTTCTCACAACACAAGAGGCAGGCTCTATGGTCACCATCAAGGAGATTGCATTATACATTGTGTCCCTGAGTGCATGCTAACCTCTTTCTACTCTGTAAGAGAGAGAATTGAGCCATTTTACTCTTTCCCCTCCCTGTCTGTATCCTTCAGTGTTGGAATAGCTAACTGAATCCACTTTCCTGGGTCACAGTAAGGCTCCAACCCAATGTGCCATGGAGTCAGGCTACTTATAACCACTTTATTCGCTGTGTACACATCAAATGCCTGATTGATAAAACAAAATAAATAAAATAAAGGTATCAGTAATAAAGTTCTACTTACTTCACAAAAACACATACATTAGTCCTGCCAAGGTATACAAATGACTGTTGATCCATGATGGACAACATCAGGGGCCACTCACTTTCATCCACAGACTGCATCTATGATTACTAGTTATAAGCACTAGTATTTACACTTCAGATAAATGGGTATGATCAAATTAAAAAAGTAATAAAATAATAACCAAAATAATGTACTTCATCTGGCTTTATACAATGCAGACTAACCCTGCTAAGTCAGATTAATGACTGTTTAACTGTGATAAAAACATCAACAGCCGTTAGTCACTTTCATCCCCAGCATGCCTTTCTATCCACCAATTTTAGCCACTTTCTGTCTACACCTCAGATGCTTGACAGTATTCAAACAAAAGGTTCACTGTAATCCATTTTAACTTGATTTATACAAATACACACTAGACCCAACAACCAGGCAATGGTTAACTGTGAAATAAAAAGTAAGTAAAAAGTGCCAAACCAACACAGCTGATAGTATAAATTATTTAATAGGACAACACACAGTAAGCGCTTTCACAGTACTTCAAATCATACTGCAGACTGAATTAAACAAATCAACCAATATATAACACTCAAAAACCAATTAGTAGTAGTAGATTAGTACTAGGCTAATTGCCCTTGTGGGCCATTTTAAGCCTAGCCAATTACCCCATGTAAGAATCAAACCCTGCACCTTGGGTCTGCAAGGTAAACACCTTAACCATTCTGCCATCCTCCCATCCCATCCCTCAATCAGTCAAATCAAAATGTACCTAAAGAATTAAAGAACACAAAGTGACAGTCACAAAAAAATATCTATTACAAAATACATGTCAAAAACCCCACTTAATAAAATTTATAAAACAGCATCCAACTCCTAAATCCATGTTTTAAAGAATGTGCCCTCAGAAGAGTGATAAAACCCCATTAAGGCAAGGTGGCCTGTCTGCATTAAAAAACAGAATCCACTTCTGTTCAGCTACTTCTGTTAAGTTTCTAACATCACCTCCCCTGATCCCTATATCTTATCATTTCTAAAACCATAAACTTAAAACTATGTTCAATACCATACTGAAGCAGATTTTGATTGGTTTCTGAGTGTTATATATCCGTAATTTGTTCTGTTTGAGGAAGCAATTTGAAGAATCGTGAAAGTGCTTACTTTGTGTTGTCCTATTAAATAATTTATACTATCAGCTGTGTTGGTTTGGCACTTTTTACTTACTTTTTATTTTATTTCATTTATTAGTATCAAACCTCAATCTTATCTCATTTTTTATTTACTGATAATGGTTAACTGTGAGTTAAGAGACAGCAGGTGTCTGTCACCTTCATCTACATCAGTTTTGGCCAATTTATTGACAGTGTATACCTCAGATACTAAACAAAATGTTTGATGAAGTTAACCACACACATACAAATGGGGAGATAAGAATGTGGATAATCTTGACATCATAAGGCACTTTGTAGTAAGCTAAATGAGACAGTACAGAAATATATGCCAAGAAGGAGGGTGCATAATAAGTGCAAGGGGAACCATCTTAGTGGAACATTTTCTACATAAATTATTTAATAAACTGCATTGTTAGTTCATTTACCAAACATTCGTATTGTAAAAAAAAAAAAAGAGAGAAAAATGAGGGCTTCCAAAACAAACTATTAAGTGAAAATGGCATACTTTATACTAACCAATAATAAAGCATTTTATAAGCATTTTATAAACATAACTCAGAAAAAATACAATGAGAGGCTTACCGTTTATGTGGAGTGTAACTCCATCACTGATACCAACTTAATAGTTGAGACGCACTGTAAGCATCTTTCCCATTGGACAGCAGCACTGTAATCATTCTGATTAAGTGACAGTAATTATTTGTTACCTTCATTCACGGACTGCCATTGTGGCTATCATTTTTAGCCATTGGTATGTGCCCTATAACAAGCAAAGATGTTGTCATGTGATCAAGGAAAGTCGCATACTGATGTTGCTTTAGGATCAAATAATCTAAATGCTTCTAGCAAGATAAAGTATTTGGTTTTATCACGTGTCCCTCTTGTACTTCAATGCACACTAGAAAAGGCATTTGTCTCTGATGTTTGGTAAGAAACAATTATAATTTCTATTTCGAAAGCTGACAAAGTAAATAAACATTTGCAATTACAGATCTGCTAGTTTTGTTTAAGCTGTAAGTTAAGTAAACATTTTGAAAGGGTTACACTAGCCATAATGCTGTTTGATATATCTGCCCATCTGGATATTAACTGGCATTTATTTTTCTATCAGTTCCCCTATTTTTTACTTGCTGCTGTTAAAAAGTATAGTTGTCGTGCACATTAGACAGTGAATCCATCAGCACTTTTGCTTTTTCAGTTTGTATGTAACTTCCACTTGTCCATGAACCAGTAAGTTGTCAGCCAAATATTGGTAATCTTATTTCAAATTGTTTTCTATAAATACACTAGCTCTGGCAAGTCAGTGTAATGGTTTCACATACCTACAACCCCTACCCTCATCCCCCGAAAAAAGAAGAGATATTTTTTGTATACACTGCTAAGATTTGACTGTGATGGACAGTTGCAGAAACTATGGATACAGTAATGTATTTCAACTCATAGCTTGCAAATACATACAGAACAAAAAAAAAAAAACTGGTGCACAATATGAACTTAAGAAAAAAATGACTATACACTTATTAAGTTAATCACGGAAGCAGACAACCCGTATTATAATAATTAAGTTCTGCGTCTGCCTGCTTCAATATCTGTTTTCATTTCAGTAGCATTTTTTTAGAATTTACCTGTATTATATTTAAATAAAGTTTTCATTTATTTTTTTTCAGTTTAAATTCCCACAACACACAACACCTTACAGCTTTGCCTAAATTTGTAGTGAGTTACATATGTCACTACTGCCTTTGAAAGGCAGAAATAGCATATTCATCATTAATAGTATTTACAAGGTACACTGACATTTAAAGACAACATTTAAGAACATAAAGGCTTTGTTTCACTGCAATAATAAGAGGCAATAATTTTCAACAGCAGTAGAAGAATATACACTACAAATTTTGACTTACAAGTGTATTTGTTAAATAATTTTATTTGAAAATTTGGGCGGGCATCATGGTTCAGTGGTTAGCGTTGCCACCTCACAGCAAGAGGCTCTCCAGTTCGATTCTCAGCTGGGGTGCCTTCTGTGCAGAGTTTGCATGTGCTCCCTGTAGTTGTGTGGGTTTCCTCCAGGTGCTCTAGTTTCATCCCAAAGACATGCTGTAGGTGGACTGAACACTTTAAACTGGCCATAACTGTGAGTGTGTGTGTGTGTGTGTGTGTGTGTGTGTGTGTGTGTGTGTGTGTGTGTGTGTGTGTGTGTGTGTGTGTGTGTGTGTGTCTTCAGTAGAAGTCTGGGTGCCGGGCTGGCAACTAATACTGTAGAACTCTACTGCTAATCATTCTGTGGACAGTTGTTCTGCTATGGTGACCACTAACTGGGAAAAGCCAAACGAGGAAGACAAATTTGATTTCAAAATTCCTAGCTGCTAAATGGATTTTATCCCCTTCTATCATATACTTAACAGTAATTGCAACTGGAACATTTATACAGCCTTTTGTTGACACTTTAGAACTTCTATTATAAAAATATTTTTATGAAAATGTTCCTTTAGATTTTTACCTTTTACAAAAAACAGACTTCCTCCTATAATATTTTTTAATTCTGAAAATGTAATGAGAAATCTCCAGTTTCCTTTCACAGCTTCTTTTATGCTTTTTTCATCCACTGAATTTTCTAATAAAGAAGCCAATGAAAAAAACTTAATTTCTTTAGGCGCTTTTTCTTTTCTTTCATTCTCAACCTTATTATTAAACTTATACCCCAAACTTCTTTTTGTTTTAACATCACCCATTAAATTGTCTACCATTAATTTGGGGTATCCCCTTTCATAAAATTTAACCTTCACTGTTTCACATTCAGTATTAAAATAATCTGGGTCATCTGTGAGTCTACTCATTCTTGAAAACTGGCTTTTGACTATATTTCTCTTAAGGTTCAAATGATGCATGCTGTTAAAGAACAGATAAGCATTGCTTTGGACCTCCTCCTTAAAAGTTTTTACTTTTAACTTATCAACAGATTTGTAAACTGTTATATCTAAAAAATCGATACATTCTATTTTGGTTTTATAAGTAAATCTCAATTAATTGGTCACACTATTTAAATATAAAATAAAATTCTTCAGTACATCCATAGTGCCATCCCACAAAATAAATAAATCATCTATAAAACACTTGTATACTATTACATACTTAAAAAATTCAGATTTAAAAATATATTCCTTTTCTCAGCCCATCATAAAAATAATGGCATAACTAGGGGCTATAGCAGGCCCCCTCACCACACCACTCCTTGTCAAAAGCAAAAAAATATATATACCATGTTAGAAAAATATGTATTAATGTGTGTATGCTTAATGCCAATTGATAACCAAGTATTTTAATACGCTTTTCATTCTATTTTTCATACACTATATTTTATACAAATTGAGTTTCATATGAGACTGAAAAAGATGCTTTTTGAAAACTGCAGTATGCTTTCCGAAACTTGCAAGTTGCCCTCTGACCTAGTAATTGCTAGCACAGCAATATTCATGTTTATGCCTTTTGGAAATGTACTTGAGAAGCAGGTGTTTATCTGCTAGGTCAGAAGCGAATGAATGAACAATGCCTTATTTTACAAATGTAATGACTTTAGACAAACAGCTCTGTTCGAAGGATAGAAACTTGTGCAGCTGTAGTAACTTAGAGATAAAGTAGACAAAGGATTATTAGAGAAATGAACGGCTAGCATTGTGCTTGAATTAGCCATAGTACCTTGAATGGTAACATAACATGTATCTAACTGGGAGTAATCAAGGCCATGTTGTTTTCCTCAGGAAGTTTCACATAAAAATTGATAAATCAGCAGAAATTCATGGGAAAGATGGTCAGCAGATGATGATGAAAAAGGTGGTAATCTGTTACGTCAGGATGGTAGGACATAACCAGTTTAAGAATGTATAAAAATGAAAGTATTTCCGGTTTCTGGTTAGACAAACTCTGTATTAGCACGTTTTTGTCTCCTTGCTGCAAGATTAAAGTGCCTTAACCTGAACCTACCGTGTTTTGATCATTTTTAAAGTATATTTTTCCTTTGACAACCCCAAAACCCATCCAAAATTTCAGTAAATAGATTCACTTGTTCTTCAGAAAAAGGCCTGAAGAACACATTTTTTTTCACTATTTCCAGCCCTTCATCATTAGGAATGACTGTATATAAAGATGCTACATCTGCAATCTACTATTAAAAGTTTTTTTAGTCATTTGTGGTTTTATCAGTATTTGGGATCATACTAATATGCCAGACCCTATTCTCTAGAAAATGGACATAAAGGCTTTTCAGGTAGCTAGGACTCATTTGTTACAGGCTACTACTGCAGTATTTCCACCAGTACCTAACTGGTCCCAGATAAACGCAGTCATGTAGAGCAAGGATGAGTCAACTGAATCTTATTTATGACACATGACAGACACCTTTAAAGTCTAATGAAGGTCCAGCAGTAAGTGGTCTCTCAGCTGCTTTTGTTAATGGTTTATTGCCCCCCATTTGAGACCACCTATAAAAGGTTTGCTTAACCTGGTCTGGGCTTTATGAACTTGGTAATCAGGTTCAATATTTAACAGACACCCTTACTCATTAAAACGAGAACACCAAGAGGAGTAACAAGAAAAATTATTAAACCTACAACTCCAACAATTTACCAGAAATAGAGGGAAAAATAGAGGAGGAAGAGGGGGACATAATAGATTTAGATTTTCTCAAAAACAGGGACCATTTCCTCAGAAGTTTAATAATAATACCCCACATTCACAAGAAAAGAGACAGAGATTAAATTTAAATCCATGTTTTAATTGTGACCAAAATGGTCATTGGAGGGACAGCTGTCCTTTCCTGCAGCCTGTAGATGCACTGATGCAGTCTAATAATCTATTTAATAATCAGCTGCCACCACGAGGTCAGCAAACTGTCCACCAAAATGTGAGACAACAACCACCTACATGGAACAGTCTTTGGTAGCCACCAGCTTGGGAACAAGATAAATAGGATAGTCATGAACAAGAATCACAGTTATTTCCTTTTATACCTGCAAACCAGAAAGGATCATTTGTAAACATAAAAGTTCAAAACAACAGCATCCCCTTTTTAATAGATACTGGAGCTACTAGATCAATGCTAAATGCCTCTGCTGCTTAAAATCCCCCTTTATCCCACAACTCAGTGTGAGGAGTTGGGGTATCAGGAGTCTCTTTAGATTTTTCCTGTTCAGTTGGCAACATTTGCGGACCAACATGCTTTTCAAGTTGGAACGTCTGCACTCCCTAATGTAGGGATCTTCTCTATAAGTAACAATGTACAATGTTCTATACACGGGATGGAATATATGTAAATGTTCCTAATGAGTTTCCGGTGATGCAGTTGTGTGTTGTAGAAGGTGTTTCTTTCCTTACCAACACACTATCTGTAGAGCCATCAGATGTAGACTTACTAAATACAGTTCTGTCACAGTTATGGACAACCCGTAACAATGAGGTAGGACTTACTACAGATGCTACACCAGTACAAATTTACTTTAAAGCTTCATGAACCTTTGCCCATGGTAGCACAATATCCTTTTTCTGCAGGAGCAGAAGCAGAAATTGAACCAGTTATTTCAGCATTGCTGCAGCAAGGTATAATTATTCCTATAGGAGTCTTTGTAACACACTCATTTTGCCAGTAAAGAAATCTGGCAATGACACTTATAGATTTTTTCAAGATCTGAGAGCTGTGAATACTATAGCAATAACCCACGCCTGGGTGTGGGTAATGCTGGATTTACCCACGGTTGGCGTGGTTTGGTCCCGAGCCCAAGGGACCAAACAAAGCCAACCGTGGTAAATACAGCATTACCCACACCCAGAAGTGGTTATTATTATCTAATGACATTATTTAAGAAAAGAAATAATTACTTTTCTTAAATAATGGCATTGTATAATGCCTCTTTACTGCCCTTCCGCAGCTGTCTGGTATTCTGTGGCAGTTCTGTTGTACTGCGCATGCCTACCGCAGTACATCAGAGCTGTGGGCAAAAGCACTGTTTCGCTATGTTAAATGGGTTTAACATAGCGAGACAGCTTTAAAATAAGCAACGGATATCTCCGTTGCTTATTTTAAAGCTGTCTCGCTATGTTAAACCCATTTAATATAGCGAACAGCTTTAAAGCAACGGAGATCGCAAGATCTCCGTTGCTTTACATATGTCGCTATGTTAAAGGAGTTTAACATAGCGAGACAGCTTTAAAGAAAGCAACGGAGATCTCCGTTGCTTTTTTTAAACCTGTGTCGCTATGTTAAACTCTTTTAACATAGCGAGACAGTGTTTTATACTAACGGAAAAAGTCTGCGCGACCGGACCTTTTTCCGTTAGTATATTGAGGGATTTACAATGGGCACGCTGGTTGGGCTGGCCAATCAGCATGCACGTTTTACGGGAGGAATTGTATAATATAGTTGTGCTCCTTTTCCCATAGTACCTAACCCTGCAACTATCCTTAGCTCAATTCTCCCTTCTGCTACTACCTTTTCGATTACTGATATTTCCTCAGCTTTCTTCCCTGTCCCAATACACCCTGATAGTCAGTATTTGTTGGCGTTTACATATAGAGGACAGAAATACACTTGGAAATGCTTACACCAAGGATATGTAGAATCACCTAACTTATTTTCAAGAGAAATGGAAAATCAGCTAGATAAAGTGCAGTTACCTTGTGGGTCTACCCTAGTAAAGTACGTAGATGATCACCTCATAGCATCTAATTCCTTAGGTAACTGTCAGACTGATACTATTTTCTTATTAGCTATACTAGCTGAGTTAGGATTTAAAGTAAGCCAACCTAATCCCCAGCTCTGGCAACTGCAAGTCCAGTATTTAGGACACCTAATCTCTGAAAATGTACGACACATTTTGCCTTCTTGCACTGCAGCTATACAGATGGCACCAAGACGAACTGCATGGAGCATTTCTTGGTATAGCAGGATATTGTAGACAATAGATATCCAACTATACTGAATTAATTAAAGTTTTATTAGAGCTATTGAAAAAAGGACACCCCTGAACCTCTCCCATGGCAACCCTGCCATGAACAAGCTTTGACTCAGTTAAAATAACTTCTTTCAAATCCTCCAGCATTAGGACTGCCAGGTTATTCTAAATTGTTCTTTCTTTTCTATTGTGAATGCAACAAGGTAGCATTTCTGTTGTGAATGCAACAAGGTAGCATTAGCATTATTAGCAAAGAGAAGAAATGATGGTTTTAGACCAGTTGCTTACTACAGTACAAATCTTGATCCAGTGGCAGCTGCATTTCCCCCTTGCCTTATCACTATGGCCACAACTGCCTGGTTAGATAATATGGCAGTGGCATATACTCAGGGTCATGATACTTTTGTTGCAATTCCACATACTGTCAATGCTTTGTTATTGAAGACTAAAACATGATACTTTCTGCATCTTTGCAAAATATTAGATGCCCTCCCTTGAATCAAGCCTCTCTTATTCCTACTGCTGATGAAGGTGAATCTCATGATTGTGCCATCGTTAATGATGTGCTTCCTCCTAGAACTGATCTCCGAGATACTCCTCTGCAGAACCCCAACTTAATTTTCTTCATCGATGGATCATGTGTCAGATGGGAAGATAGACAACTGACAGACGCTTCTGTGGTCTATAGTACAGACTAAGTAGTATTAACTGGGCAATTGCAGGGAATTAGCATTATGGTTAAGGTGTTTACCTTACAGAGACAAGGTCCAGGGTTTGGTTCTCACATGGCATAATTGGCTAGGTTTAAAATTGTCCACAAGGGCAGTTAGCCTAGTACTAATCTATGATGTGAAGTGGAAGGTTAAATGTTTCAGCTCAAGTAGCCAAATTAATAGCTATTACTGAAGCCTGCAAGCTAGCACAGGGAAAGACTGTTACAGTGTACACACATTCCAGATACACCTGTGGAGAGGTTCACGATTTTAGGAATCTCTGGCGCGAAACAGGTTATTTAACCTCTGCATGGACTAAAATTAAAACTGCTGTTTTTATCACTGAATTGTTAAATGCCCTGCTTCTCCCTAGGGAGATAGATGTTAAGTGTGCCGCTCATAGATTAGATAATTCATATTCACAGTATGTAATACTTTTGCTGATAGAGTGACAAAACAGACTGCTTTATTAAATCCTGTTCAGGCTTTTTTTTTTTTTTTGCAGCCTCTTCAAGTTGAACATGTGCCTGTAAATTTGCAGGAAGTGTTGTATTTTCAGAACCAAGCTGACAACTCTGAAAGGGTAAGGTGGATCCGTGATGGCTGCTGTCATTCCCAGGACTCACTTTGGTGCCATCCGGATGGAAAGGTTAGTAGCATCACAAGCTCTTTTACCACAATTGGTATGGGCTGACCATTTTCCTTCCCATCTGGGAAAAAATGCTTTAATAAGACAAATTTTGACTGACTGGTATGCATGCCCCTTACTCTTCAGAAGTTGTTCAGCATCTTATACAAACTGGTAATATGCATCTTCAATATAACATTTCTAAATCTGTAAGTGTCCCCACACAGCAAAATAAACTGCTGTGGGGACTTTTTTTGTTGTATATAGTGTGATTTCATAGAATTACCATTGTGTGGAAAGTTTAAATATGTACTAGTTTTGACTGAGATTTTCTCTGGTTGGATAGAAGCATACCTATGTATTAAAAAAGATGCAGCGTCAGTGGCCAGGAAGATTTTATATAAATGTATACATCGTTTTGGGGTACCATGTTGTATTCAGTCAGACAGAGGTAACTCATTTTACAAGTCAGATTATTCATCAGATTTGTAAACTTCTAAACATTTATATGCAGTATCATTGCCCCACACATCTCAGGCTTCAGGTATGGTACAAAGAATGAATCAAGCTTTGCAAACTAAGTTAGCAAAACTTACTGCAGAAATGTGTCTAAAATTGTCAGAGGCCTTACCCTTAGTTTTATTTACTATCTGCAGTGCAATCAGTGCACATAGATAATTCTCCCCTCATGAAATCCTTATGGGATGAACTATGAGGATGCCAGTCACACCCCTACCCACAAATCTCAATCTGCAATTAGTCGATGAGACAATGCTTACTTATTGTAAATGATTTATTTCTGTTCTGCAGCATCTTCATTCACAGGTAATCTCCATGCAGCTCCAACCTGATCCTGATGCAACACATGATGTTAAACTAGGAGACTGGATATTCATTCATTCCTTCTCCAGATGACATGCTCTCCAACCTTGATGGAAAGTCCCAGTACTTGTGCTCCTTGTCACAGCTACAGCTGTTAGACTTGAAGGTCTCCAACATGGATCCATATCTCCCATGTCCAAAAAGCAGTGCCAAATGAGGGAAGCCAATCAATTCCCTTCAGCCTATCCTCTGCAACCTTGTCTGATGATAAACCGTTTCCTCTTATACCAGAAGAAAAAACAGAGAGATTGGGAATAGAACCGATGATGACTGATACTACAAGGACATCAGAAGAGGACATTTTCCATAAGTCGGGTGACTAGGTACCACTCATGGGAGCCAAACTACAACAGCAACCTTCATGGAGTGTGTTTGGATTGCAGCAGTGAGCTAGTCATCACAAAACGACTTTATGCCTGGTCATTTTTGAAAATCCACTCTGACCCCGACCAACTTACGATTCATGTCTGATTGCTGCCGTGATGACTGCAATTGTTATTTTTGTTCTACTACTGAATTTTCTGATCCTGGCTGAAACTGTAAGTACTGTTCAACTTTTTAACAAAAAAATAAAACAACTGATAAAAATCTAGACAGAAATCACAAGATTGGCATCCAAATTTCAATAGATTTCACGCCACTCTGAATACATATGTTAAGCCTCTGAATGTTGGCAAATGTTGGGTATGTGCCCACATACCTACTGCCTATGATGGAGGTGTCCCATTGTTTCCAATACCTGTAAATGACGTTGATATGAGGACAGCTTCTTCATCAGTGGTACTAGTACAAATGCGTTGTGACATAATGTTACATTGTTTAATAAAATCGCTACACTTATACTTTCAGTGACTGTCCAGAGTCATACTTGTTATGCGAAGAATGGGACTGTGGAAGTTGGAAAGAGCAAATGTAATATTAGTGCAATAAAAGGTATGGTCATGTTAAAAGACTTTTATTTTATTTGTAGCATTCTAGCATATCCCTAGCTGCCAGCAAACTGGTCAGGGTTTTGTTATATTGGAAGAGTTCCTCCAGCCATTCAACGTGTAGATGCCCTGCCCAGTGGTAAAATTTGTAATATACAAGATACTCAGACTGTAAAAAATCTGATTGGAAAGGTCAATGCTGGATTTTTCATCATGATTTAGAACAAGCAGCTTTTAAAGGACTTTCTCATATGGACATTGGTGATAATATTATTTCTGGGGCTAGTATATTACCTGCTTATGGGACTGTAAAATCAATTTGGGAATTGAGAAAGCTCTCTACACTATTAGACGTGTTAAGCAATGCAATGTTTGAAACTGTTAATTTGATTACTTTAGAGCTGAGTGCCATGCATGCAGTAGCACTCCAAAACTGAATGGCACTTGATTTCGTACTTGCGTCACAGGAAGGTATGTACGTGCTCGTGCACAAGGAATGCTGTTTATTTCCGAAAACGAGCGCACAATGCTATGTCATTTGGAAATCATCTAAAAAGGGGCCGAGCTGTCAGATACCAAATAAATGGATAGTTTACAATGGGCTAGGCTAACCAATTTGTTTTCAGGATGGAGAGGCAGTTTGCTGAAATGTATTATGCTTATTGCTATTATAATAATAATTGCATTTTTGCTTTTCTTTTTTTACCAAAGCTTTAATAACCAAACTCACTGCATCTCAGTCAAACCCGTTGTTACAAAATATGCATGTTAGTGACTTTGAAAAAGTGTCATTTATGTATTGTGTCAAGGAAAATGAGATGGCAAGTGAAAATGCAGTTAGTTTTTGAAGGTTTTGGAAAAATGTACAATATATTTAAAGTATAAAAGATGTTTTATGATATGAGTGTGATGCTTTCTCAGCATCAAATGAGATATTATAAAGGGTTAAAATGAAACTGTCCACATTCTAGAAGGTTGGTGTGTGTCCTAAAATGCTGCAAAAGATGGAAAAGTACAGAATAAGTTCACTTCCTGAGCCTGAAGCAGCGTTCTTTCTAAATCACATGGTAAAAAGAAACGTATTCCATATAAAGCTAGAAATGTAGATAAGAAGCTGCAGTTGCATGACTGATGAAGCTTACTACTTTGTTAACATTTTCCTATAAAAGATTATGAATTTTTTTTGTTCAGGGAGACATGCCTTCTTGAGTATTATTTCCCACACGGGTGTGCTATTTCTTTTAATAACTTATATTTTAATCTGCCAATGACAGTGATTTATTTTAATATGGTTAAACCCTAACATTATTGCATGTGCCAAGGCTGTTCTCACTGCATGAGTAGTTGCTTGTCAATCTCTACATTCATTTGACTGAAAACTCCAAATACTGAAAATGTGAATTTTCCCTTTCCACACTGTTGTGCAGTTCTGGAGTTAGTGTTTATGATTAGCAGTGTGAGTGTGTGTGTGTGTGTGTGTGTGTGTGTGTGTGTGTGTGTGTGTGTGTGTGTGTAATCCAGGAAAAGGCATTCGTAGCATTACTATGTCTGGCTTTGTTCTGTTAAAATACCTTCATATGCCTATTACTCACTGGAAATATATTTACACATATAAGATGTTAATAACTGTGCACTTCTCACCTTAAATATATGTAATTTTACTTACTAAGCACTTCGTATACAAAATGCTGTATCTCCACAATAGTCAGTATTTATAAATCCAATTACAGATCTTTCTCTGTGGCAGGAAGCATTCCTTGACCTAATATAAAATGGTATAGCTATAACATTATACATTTCAATAATAATCCACTACACAGTCTATCTTGTAAATGCTTCTGTCCAAATGGAACATTTCCCTGAAGTTTTGCCTATGATTTTGACTTCCATTTTCCTCAGGGAGTTTTGCAGCAGATGATACTTATGTCTCCGTACACATCTTAGTACATGTCTGCTCATTAAGCTTTTCCCCATCCCGAACCTTAATATTTCTACTCTAACATGCTGACAGGAAAGCATTTTGTCTACCGTTATCTTTTACTATTTTCATATACACGACAACAACAGTAGCTGAAAGAATGTTATGTATTATTGTGTTCACATATAGTATACACTAACAAATATAAAATTATTGGGCAGTTTAGAAGATAACTACTTACCAATTACATTTCATCTTTATCCAGTCTAGACATTACCTAGCTAACATAAGGTTCTCTTTCTTCCTTTCAACCAATATCCGGTCAGTAGAATGCATATAAATGTTTTTTTTCCCTACAATTTGAATTCTGAACAACAGCATCAACAATGTTTCTTGCAATTCACACTGAAGAAAGGAGAGCAACCATGTAAACAGCTAATTTATAGAAAAACTTATCATCCTAATGACCGACCTTAGAGATAAGATATGCTTGGTACAGGTCCCTTACACTAGGGTACGTCCTTCACATGCTTTGGCTTTCAACTCAGTAGATGGCTTTTGGTAAAATTAAAAAAAAAATCATAATAATAATTTCAAATGAAAAGTTTTGCATATACAGTGCCTAATTTAATCAGTGATTTAACACCTTAAACACACAGCTTCTTACATGTTAAAAATAACACTTAAAAGTGTATTAAATCGCAAAAAGATTTACAGATTGACAGAATGGAGAATGGAAAAACAGCTAAAACTGGTAGTGTATATTTTTTCTGCAACACATATGCACAGTATTTAGGTTTGACACATTTAATATGTGTGAAATCCAATGTCATTTCATATTATGTTACATACCAAAAAGTAGGCTAGATAATTTATTTATTAAAATCTAAAAAATTGTTTATCAATACACTTTTTCTATGGCTTATTCCTAAATACCTTATTTTTTCATTACTTAAAAATGATACTTTTAGGGTAGCAATATGAAAATCATATATCATACTATTTTATTTGAAAACTGTTAATAACATCTACAATAGACACAGACAATGGAAAAGACAAACTGAAAGACTACAGATGAAACTGATAAGAAATGCTGTGACTGTTTGAAGTAGTCAAACAAAGGCAACGTTGTTTTCATGGCCTGTTACATAGCACATTAGGGCATTATTGTGTTTATCATGGCTATAGTTTTGTGTAATACATTAACAGAATAGTGATGATGCAATGCGTTTGAAGAAGACATGAAGTGTTGGAAAGCTACATGAGTGTAAACACACTACTGTCCTGCAAAATCCTACCAGAACAACAGCAAGGAAAAATAGACATCGTTCAGCCACTGTGCTGACTATAAAGTGATATGTCTTAAATTATGTGGTGCTTACTTATACATTTTCTGCATCAGGTAGTGGTATTACTAAAATGAAACTCAAACCTACTAAATGAAAACGGATGCCTGAAAAACAGCTGCTAGCAGCAATGACATTTGTATATCACTCATAGGCTCATAGGTACAAACTCCCCACCGCCATGAGTGTACGCTACAGTTCAGGAAGTTGAAGAGAATTTTCATGCTACAGGCCCTGTAGATCTTATTAACAGTGTATAGTCTGTGCTCTGATCTTTGACTCACAGTCCTGTCAAAGAAATGCCATTTAGTTTAACAAGAGCTTTGCTTTCAACTAGTATACAAAGCAAATATCAAGGGCCCATGTCTAATGAGTTCTCTCTAACCACTTGAATGCACTTTGCTGTTCTGTAAGTTACAAGACTACCCCCTGCCTATATTGTCTTTAAATCTGATCGAACAACTAGAACTTGAGAAGAATTACTGAGTCATATCAGAATAAGTGTTTCAACGAATAAGACTGTTGAAGAAATATCATGTGAAATAGTTTATTTTGCACAACTGCTCCAGAGCTTTCAATCCTTTGATGTTCTCAGCTGAAAAGTCAGTGGCTTCTGACAGACTGACATTGTATTAAGGACCAATGGCTTGTAAAAGGCAATAATTCCATGCTCCATGGTTTTATATTAAATATTAACATTACCATTTTTCACAAATACAAGTGAAAGACAAAAATCACAGAGGGATGATGAGAAAAACAAAGCATTGATGTAGGTAACTGCAATAAGACATAATAGTTAAAACTGAAACATGTTAATTAGGTGAGTGTACTTGTCAAAGAACTCTTCTTCAGCCCCAACATGAACCAAACACATAAAATAAAAATAAGTTGAGCTACATAGCTCTACTTTACAGGTCTGGGATCAATCTTGACTTCCATTCACTGTCTCTGCGCAACTTGCTATGCCTTTGCTGTTTCTGTGCATATTTTCTCTATTACATACCCATTTCCTAAACTGCTTGTATTAGTGAGGGTCACAGTTTTAGTAAGCTCTACAGGGCAAACACAATTCTTCTATTCCCAGCAACAGTCACCAGCTTTTCCTGAAGATCCCCAGTCACTCCCTTACAACCTGAGAAATCTTTGTTTCTTTGGTCTGCTCCTGGGACGTCCTTTCAATGGGCTGTGGCTGACTCACACCCTGCATGAGTTGAACAGGGGCATCTTTAGTAAGTGCCCAAATCTCCACAACTGTTTTGTCTTAGTCCAGAGAAATAACAGCTCAGTCTACAAGGTTGTGATACCAATTGCTTATTTCTAGTAACATATAAAAAGATGCAAAGTACAACAAAATAGTATCTTGTTTTTCTGTATATACATATAGCATCTACTATTTTTGTCATAGCTAGAAAGGCCCTCCAACTTTTTGAATGCCCACAAAAAAGGGTCTATATCATATTATCGGATGATGAAAAGAGCGAATGCTCTTTTCATCGATCCGATAATGTTGAAAGGAAAAAATAGCGAACTCACGAAACACTGATTTTTTTTCCCCAAGGAAAAAAATCTGTGAGCCGTCTTTGGGACTTTTCCTCCACTATGCTGCAATCTCAGAGTTGGTATATTTAAGTAGGGGGGTGTGGGAGAGCAAAGCCCCCCACATTAGGGGGTGTGGGGGACAAAGCCCCCCACTTAATTTTGTGTTTAAACTTTTTTTTCCCCCTGGGAAAAAATTTGCTGTTCCATGTGTTCACGTTTTTGTGATTTTGACATTATCGGTTTGATGAAAGAGCATTCACTCTTTTCATTGTCCGATAATGTGATATAAATGCCACAAAGATACCTCACTAAAAGTAAAATACAAAAACACTTGTGAAGCAAGTAATTTATTAAAATGCTTTAACTGAATGACAGTGTTTTCCAGACTTCTTCAGATAAAATTCCACATAAAACTGTTGCCTTTATAGATCCAAGTATTTGTGGCAAATGGGTCCAAGACACACCCCCTTGCAAAATTTTTGGATTTTAAGATAAAAAAAAATTGTGGGGTGGAAATAAAAATATTTTAAAGGAATCATGGGACTTATTAAAAAGCCTTAACAGTGAGGTTTACAGAAATGAGATTATTTTTTGTAACCATAGATGTGGTGGATTTATTCACCAGTATACCCCATAATGAAAGTGTAATTTGGTTAGAAGAAGAGTTAAGGGAAAGGAAGTATATGTCCGAGAATGATATTCAGGTTTGTGTAGACATTATGAATTTAGTGTTAAAAATAATTTCTCCATTTTGAAGGAGAATTTTACCAACAGAGGTCTGGAGTAGCTATGGGGGCCAGTTGTGCCCCCACGTTTGCAAACCTAATATTTATGTATGGGAAAAGAAATATATTTATAATTCAAATTATACTAGATGTTGGACTTTATACAAGAGATTCCTGGATGACATTTGTATTTTGAGGGTAGATTCCAAAGAAAAGTTAATGGAATTTATTACATATATTAATGGAACTATCCACTTTTTAAGATTCATCCACAAAATAAATGAAGAAGTTATGAATTATTTGGATGTGTCTATTACTAATTTGTTAAGGACAAGAGGTTTAAGTCTAGGATTCATAAGAAAAATACTTTTTCCCTCTCTTACTTATATTACACAAGTGACCATCCTTTTAAGCAAACAGGAACATAGTAAAAGGACAATATGTCCGTATAAGTAGATTGATATCCGACGATGATGATTTTGTCCAGGAAAGTAGACATTTGAATCGTATGTTTCTTGAAAGGATACAGAAATACCCAGAGAAACTAATAGATCAGGTACGGGAAGAAGTTAGAATGGGGAGAAAAGATAAATATCGCCCCATACTAGGTTTGGGTGGAGCTGGAGAAAATGTTAGTAAGGGTAAAAATAAGGAAGAGAAGGGTGTTATGATGGATGGTGCCTTTTTCATAGATTATAATGGGGATACCAAAGTGATTACTAAGATTGTTAAGGAAGAGTGGAAGACATTTTCTCAGTTTTCTGATTTAGATGTGCTTCTTAAGAATCCCCTTAATATAAATTACAGGACAGCCCAGAATATAAAGGACCTAGTGGAACATAAGGTTAAGACTGGGTACGTTTAAGTGTGGCATGTGTGCCAGTGTGCCTATATTGCCCACAAAGAAAGTGTTTTCCTGCCTAGTAGGAACAAAGTTATTACAGGAACTTTTCTAATTCCAATAGTCAGAAGTTAGTGTATCTGGTTACTTGTGAATGCTGTAATGCATTCTATATTGGTAAAACAAAATGAACCTTAAGAAGAACAATATATGAACATTAGTATGATATAAAAACTAAGGATGAGAAAAATAGTTCATATAAGCATTTGAAAGGTTGCTCTAATGCAAAATATACATTTTTTGTGACAGAAGTAGTTCCTTTTGATTTTAAGTGGGGATCTTGGGAGAACAAAATTGAGTATTGTGAATTGTACTGGCAATTGTTTTTATTTTATTTATTTTACATTTGTTGACCGGGCTGGTCCAACTGGATATATGTCCATTTTCAGCAGAGGCCCGGGGAGAAAAGCTCCACATGCAAGCATTTGTAATATCAGGTAAAACATTAAACATGGTTATAATATATATGTCAAAAATCATCAGATATTAAAAGGCAGAAGTTGAGAAAATAGAGAGTGTATTTTGTTAAGAGTTTCTTAAAGCTAGAGAAAGTAAAAAAGAAAAAAAATCTGCTAGTACCTAGATACCTGAGGAAAGGTAATTATTTACAGCAGAAAAGTTGAGAGTACCTAGATACCCAAGGTAATCTAATCAGGGTTGCTACGGGGGCAGAGCCAGTGGGTTTTGAAGTGTGTTTTGAGTTGGGATTTGAAGCAGGGAAGAGAGGAGATTGCTGTGAGATTGTGAGGAAGAGTATTCCAGGTTTTTCCTACTGTGTTGGAGAACAAGGATTTGCCAGCTGAGTTATTGGGTTTACTAGTCGATATAAGTAGTTTGTCGGAGGAGCGAAGGCTTTTAAAATTGCAGTATGGAGTGATAAGTGAAGTGAGAATGGGTGTGTTTATGGGTTTGTAAAGGATTTTGTGGGCTAAGGAGATCTGGTGAAACAGAATTTGGTTTTGTAGCTCTAGCCATCGTAGTTGCCTTAAGTTTTGGCAGTGGTGAGTTCTAAAAGTAGAATTAGTGGCAAATCTGGCAATATTGTTGTAGGCAGCAGACAGTTTGCTGAGGTTAGCTTTGGACACTGAAGTGTAGATGGGAGAGGTGTACAGGAGAGTGGAGATAAGATGGGTCTGGGCAATGGAAGTTCTGGCATGTGGAGTAAGGAATGGTTTAATTCTATAGAGGGAGCCTAGTTTTCTGTTAACTAATTTTATAGTATTGCTGATGTGTGTGTCAAAGGTCAGATTGTTGTCTATTTCAACTCTGAGGAGTTTGGTAGTTGGATCTGGTGATATGTTCGTGCCATTACTTGATGTGACACAGAAATTCAGTGGAGAGGATTTTCTAGTTGGTGCGAAGAGTAATAATTTGTTTTTTTTGGGGTTCAAAATTAAGCATCGTTTGAGGAACCAAATTTCTATGGTTTCAAAAGTCTTTTGGGTGAGAGAGTGCAATACAGAGGGGGATGAGGCAGAACAGATTAAAGTGGAATTATCTGCATATTGTATACAGGTGGCAGGAGAAATATGAGTATGGAGATCATTAATGAAAATTGAAAAGAGGAGAGGGCCAAGAATTGAGCCCTGGGGGACTCCTAGAGTAATGGAGTGGTGGTTGGATAAGTTATTTTGCCACCTCATTGCCTGTTTTCTGTTGTGCAGGTAAGAGTGGAACCATTTAATTGAGCTTGTTTCAAGTGCAAATGATTTAAGTAAGTGTAACAAGATTTCGTGATTGACCATATCAAAGGCTTTGGATAGGTCAATAAATATAGCAGAGCTAAGGGTATTATTGTTCCTATTTTTATTGATGCAGTCTGTGAAGGAGAGGAGGGCAGAGGTGGTGCTATGGTAGGGTCTAAAACCGTGTTGACAATTAGCTAGCAGATTGTTAGTTAACAGGTGTTTCAGAAGTTGCTTTTGGACACATTTTTCCATGATTTTAGCAAGAGGAGAGAGCAAGGCTATGGGTCGGTAGTTAGAGAGTTCAGTTGATTTTCCTCCTTTATGAAGGGGAATAACATGAGATATTTTCCAGAGAGAAGGAATGTAGCCTTCTTCAATGGTTCTGTTAATCAGGATGGAGATGGGATAGGTCAGTGCATTAGCAGCAACTTTTAGATACATAGCAGGTAGATGGTCAGCAGATGGAGAGGATGGTTTAAGTTTATGTAGCAGAGAACGAATGAGTGCAGAGGGAACAGGTTGAAGTTGAAATGTGGGAATGGAAGTGTTAGAGGAGGAGGAAAGACAGGAGATATCAGGGGATAGTTGATTGGAAAGAGACTGGACAGTTTCAGTAAAGAAGGTGTTAAAGGCGTTGACAGTGACAGGGCATCATCAAATTAATCCTGGAAGCTAAAAGACGTCCAGGACTTAATGAGAATTTAAGTATAAGTTCAGTGTTAAAAAGAAAGAAAGAATGCCTCCAGCAGGATAAAGAGTAGGAACTTCCTTAAGCAACAAACTTTCAAGTAAAAAATAGAAAGTAGTTCCAATAACCAAGGTGGTTGAGGCAGAACACATTTAATATCACAGTAAGCACTTTCAAACACAAGGTTCTTCGTCAGACTGAATAAAAAGACATCATCAAATTCAAATATTTAAACAGTTATACAACTAATAAAAACATTGCAGCAATCTTCTATGTAAATCCCTGGATTTCAGAACAGGCCTTAAAGAGAACCTGTCATTTAGACCTGATTTCCTATCAGCACATAACTTACAGATCCAATACAGTTCCCTCACTTCGGTAAAATTAACAAAATCACCACCTCTTAGTCCCTTATAAACTATTTCCACCACTTTAAATTTAAAGTAGTGTGAAGAACTTAACTCAAGCACATGCTTAGCAAGAGCATTTGTTAAATCAGCCTTCTTTATAGCATACTTATGTTCATGGATCCGCTCATGGAGCATTCTATTTGTTTTACCCAAATAGAAACTTTCACATACTGTCTTCTTCTTCTTCTTCTGGCTGCTCCCATTAGGGGTCGCCACAGCGGATCATCTGTTTCCATTTCTTCCTGTCCTCTGCATCTTGCCCTGTCACAGCAACCACCTGCATGTCCTTTATCACCACATCTATAAACCTTATCTTAGGCCTTCCTCTTTTCCTGTTACCTGGCAGCTTCATCCTTAGCATCTTTTTCCCAATATACTCTGCATCCCTCCTCAGCACATGTCCAAACCAATGTAATCTTGCCTCTCTGGCTTTGTCTCCAAACCTTCCAACCTGGGCTGACCCTCTAATATACCTATTCCTAATCCTGTCCATGCTCGTCACACCCAGTGCAAATACTGTACGTGTTCATAGGTTCATAGGTAAATACTAGGCTATCTGCCCGATGGCATCTATAAGCCTAGCCAGAATGTGTTGGCTTTTGCCACCCCCTTAGATTAGTTCCATGTGCCTCGGTCCAGCAGAGCCATTATTTCCCTGTGCCTCTGTCCAGCACAGCCACTGCAGTGGTCCCCGGGGTAGATTTTCTGTTTCCCATCCACTCATCAAGGTTTCTCTTGAAGAGTGTTAGTGAGGGGCTTTGCCTAATGTAGACTGGAATCCTGTTCCAAAGCAAGGGGGGTCTCTGGGACAGGAATCCATCCCTCCAAAACATCCTATTTATCATTGTGGTAAGGTTTAGATTCCTACAGCATGTGGCTCTCAGGGATTTGTTTTTTTTTAGGTGGAGCATGTCCATCAATTCTGGGTTGGACATGGCCTTGTATGTCAGGCAAAGATCACCTCTGAGTAAGCGGTATGCAACCGAGTACAGCTGGAGTTTCTTCAGTCGGGCTGCATAGGGCATATGTTTGAGGCCAGTAATCCTCTTGGTGAGGTACTTCTGTTGACTTTCCAGCTGTTGCAGATGTAAGGTACATCCCAAATGGGGCACTGCGCTCTATGATGAGTCTGATGAGTGATGAGTAGAGGGGCACAATAACCTCTTTTGTTCTAGATGCGAACCCTATTGTGATTAGGTGAGCCACACAGAAGGATTTTCTAACCACCTCAGCAATACGATTATCAAAGGAGAGATTACTATCTACTTGGGTCCCCAGATCCCTTATTACATATTCTGTATTTAGGGGACTACCACGTATGTGGTAGTTCACGGGTACTTGTTTTTTTCCAAAGGGGATGACTATGCACTTTTTGACATTTAGCTTGAGGCCATGATTTTGACACCAGATATCCGTCTCAGTGAGACCCTTCTGGTGGATGTCTGTATCAGCCAGAGAGTCAATTGTAGCCCCCAGTTTGCAGTCATCTGTGAACTTTGTCAGCCATAGTCATTCTGTGCTTGCCTGTACCTCTGAGAAGTATATACCGAACAGGAGGGGTCCCAGGACTGAGCCCTGGGGGATGCCACTTGTAACTGGTTTAAAGTCGAACCTAGAACCTGCAACTCTCACTGTGTGGGTTCTATCCATGAGCCAACTGGCAATCCATCTCGTGACATAGGGATTTATGTTCAGGCTGGTGAGCTTGTCTATAATACCAGAATGGGGAATGGTATCGAAAGCCTTTGCGAGGTCTAGGTAGGCTGTGTGGACCTTCTTTCCCTCGTCTAAAGCATTGGTAACTGTCTCAATGAAGTACACCAGGTTTAGGAGGCATGATCTGCCCTTAACAAAGTTAAACTGGGTAGGGTCCAATGTTTAAAGGTTCCCAATGTCTCTGTTAATGAATTCCATGATGAATCGCTCCATAGCCTTGCAGACCAGGCTAGTCAGGCTTATAGGGCAATAGTTCCAGGGGGCCGTTGTGGATCCACCTTTGTGGAGCGGGATAACTGTTGATGTGCGCCACTCTAATGGGTATGTAGCCTGTAAAGAGGCTGAGTTTGAACAGTGTGTTTAGGTGAGGGGTTAGTTCATTTTGGAGCTCATGTAAGACACAGCCTGGGGGACCATCTGGTCCCATTGAAGCTGTATTTTTGGCTTTGGATAGGGCTGTTTTAACCTATGTGTCACTGATTGCTGGGGCACTACATTCTTCTGGTATGGTTATGGGGCCTTTAGGGGGTGAGAAAGGGGTGAAGTTTGCACTAAACCTGTCTTCCAGAATGTTGGCAATATCAGTTGGTTCAGTGTACTTTGTGCCATTCTGCACTAACTCAGAGCAGATCTGAGAGTTTCCACTGAGGTTCTTGACATAGCTAAAGAATGCTTTGCGGTTATTGGACATTGATAATTTTTCTTTCGAAGCTAGCCTTGGATGATTTTATGAGGGATTGTAGTTTCTTGCTGATACTAATTAGGGATGTCTATCCTTCTTGTGATTTTACTCTTTTCTGCACTAGTTTCCTCCTTCTGTTGTATAGCTTGTTTATGGCAGGGGTCCACCAGACTTGTTTCCTTCTTTTGGAGGAGTGAGTCTTGGTTTTGCTTGCGATAGCATGATCCATGCATTCTTGCAGGTGCTCATAGAGTGCCTTTGTAAGGGATTCAGCAGATTGGACAGTGTTGTCCTTTAGCATGGGGGCTGTGAACCTTTCCACTTTGGTCTTAAGTAACGTGAAGTTTGCTTTTGAAAAGTTTTTCACGGTGGTTTCCTTGATTGGGGGTGGGGGCAGAATGTGGATATCCAGAGTGATTAGTCTATGGTCTGATCTAACCAGCAAGGGTTTGACCTCCGGTGTAGAACACCGGTCGCCCATGTTGGTGATGACCAGGTCCAATATGTTTGTCACCTCTGGTGGGGGTGTTGACCAGTTGATCCAGGGTGTTTGAGTTTATAAATTCTAGGAAGCATTGGGCAAGGGAGTTAGTACTTGAGTAGTTCTCCCAGTTAATGTTTGGGCAATTGAAATCACCCAAAATTAGGGCATTTGGTAGGACCTTCATATTTTCCAGTGTCTCCAGAAATGTGGAATGGGGGTCCTGGGTCATGGTGGGTGATCTGTAGCAAGCTACAATTTGAATTGCAGTTTTGCCCATTATTAGTTGCACATGGATGATCTCTGAGGCATTGTGCTGTGCCACTAACCTGGATGTGTGGGTATCCTTGATGAATATGGATACACCCCCACCTTTTGTGTTTCGGTCCGGGTTCTGTGGCTGAAAAATATGGTATGAGTTATAGCCTGTTAGTCATGGGGTGCTCTCTGGAGCCTTAAACCAGGTTTCTGTTACTGCACAGATATCAATTTTTTCCATACTGAGGAGTGCCTTGAGTGAATGCATTTTGAGGTTTAGACTTCTGGCGTTGAGTAGCATTACCCTCAGTTTTTGGTTACTTGTGCTATTTACGGTGGTGGGTTTGTCTTTTGAGCCTTGTCTAAAAAAGGCACTATGGGGGCGACAAAAGCCTTGGCCAGTATTCGAAAGTTTAAGGGTGACAAGTGCAAGCCATCTCTTGTGAAGCAACGTGGCTTATCAAGCATGTCATCCCAGGTGGACAGATACTGGATACCCTTTGAATGACACCAGAAACTTAGCCAGTTGTTGAAATTGATCATTTTTTCTGTATACTGTGGCATCATTCTTGGTGTGGGCAGGGTCATACTGGCCTGGGCTACGTGATCAGAGAGCTCTTCCATGTCTCTTTTCATGTAGTCCAGGGAGGTACGTCTCAGGTCATTCACACCAACATGGACAACGACAGAGTCGTATTTGTACTTGTTCTGGAGTGACCAGAGTGCTTGTGTTATGTGGCGGATCCTGGCGCCCGACAGGCAACTAACTGTAACCTTCTCCTTGTCCAGCCTAGTTAGTGGGAAATCAGTGTGCCTGACTATAGAGACGCCTATTACTAGTGTGTTGGGTATTTTATTTTGCCTTAAGGGTTGTGACTGCGTGGCACACTGATTATGTGAAGTATGTGATTCATGGTTTGTGATGGGGTGTGGAGGTTGCTTAGGTGTCTGCTTTAGAGGTCTCTGTTGCTTTTGCAGATTTTTATTTAGAGCCTCTGAATATGGTTTTGTGTATTCATGTGTGTTATTTGCCAGTGTTGGTTTAGTAGGTCTATGTGAGACTGGTGGTGTGTTGCAAGTATTTTCCTTCTCCTCTTGACTGTCAGTTTCAGTCTTGGGTTGAGAGAGCTTTGCCCCCAGTATAGCTGTATAATTGCATCTCTCACATATATTAGTGTTTGGTGGTAGGAGGAGAGGGTTGTCTGCGTACATGAGGCAGTTGTAACATTGCCTCAAAATGCCCAGATTCACAAGTTGGACTGGAGAGTACACCTGAAACTGCCCTTTGGACATGCCTGAATAGGTAAAGTGAGCTGTTTTTTAGGTGAAAGCGCTTAGTCGGTGGACGTGTCTGTGAATAAATTCTCTTGGTTTTCATCGTTGGTCCTTGATTCAGGTTCCTGATTGTTGCCTTTCTTCATTTTATGTTTTACTGATTAGCTGGTAGGGATAAATAGAGAGCCTTTTCCTTATGGACAGTATAGGAGGTCTAGTGCTAGGGTTAATTAGTGCTTGCGATGAGTTTTGAGCAAGTGCTGGGCTGTGATATGAATGGTTTGAGTGCTTAAGTTGAAAGTTTGTTTAGTTACAAGGGAAAAATTGAAGAGCAGACTTCGTGGAGTCGGGAATAGTTTAACCCTAGCTAACTGCCACTGCCTGGTGCGCCAAACCGCGCAAATGTGGTTTTTATAGCAGGGAAATGAAAGAGAGAGAAATTAGCCCAAAATGGCCAATAAACTACTAACTTCTGGGCTACAGCAAACAAGGCGCACAAATATCAGAAAGAATCAGATCAAATAAGCAGCACAATAAGCCTTTATAAACGAATTACGCCAAAAAATTTAATGCAAAACTTTCAGTCCATAAAAACAACTTTCCATTTTCATTTTTAAATAGGGAATAATCAAGGTCACATGTCACAGCCAGCCTAACATCATTAAGTAACAACTATTATATTTAGAACAACAGTACCTAAAAACTACTTAAAATTTATACAAGAAACATACCATCAAACATTTTAAATTATACAAATATAAATATAGAATAAAAATAACAATAAAACTATTACCTATATTATATATTTTCTCTTTGTCTTTTTATCAACACCAGTTTTAAACTAACAAATTATTTAAACCTGGTTAACATCTGCCTGAAATCTAATATTCCATTCATACTCCTTCAACTCCAAGGTATTGTTCATATCACCTCCCCTACTTCTCATATTTACTGTATCTATTCCTCTAAACTTAAACCTATGGGTGCTATTATTTTCAGAAATATGTCTGCTTAATGCATTTGTAACTATATTTCTTTTATTCTCTGATTTATGCTGCACTATCTGCTCTCTTAGTTTCCTGGTAGTCTTGCCCACATAAATGATGTGCATGATATATATGTAGCTAGGTATACTACATGAGTCATGTTACAGTTCACAGAAGTCTTGAAGGTATATGTTTCTTTAGTTACAGGGTGTTTAAAACTATCTGTTTCATCATAAATATCACTGCAACAACTGCAGTTATAACATTTTTTCATCCCTATCTTTCGTTGGACTTTTTCCTTAACTTCTTTAAAATCCTTATAACATAATTTCTGCTTTAATGTTTCAGAATTTCTATAGGAAAATTGTGGTCTCTCTCCTATTATATTTTTAATCTCAGGCATAGCCATTAATATTATCCAATTTTTTTCTATTATATAACGTACATCTTTAGTATTAATATTAAATGTAGTAATATATCTAACTACATTTTCTTTTCTGTCTAATGATTGTATTTCTTGTATCATATTTACACTAAAAATTGGTTTATACTTATCTCGTCTACCTCTTACAACATCCTCGTATGTATCATTTACAACTTGACTAGGATATCCATTCCCTTTAAACTCTTGCACCATTTCTCTAGCCTGATTTATAAAATTACTCTCCTCAGTATTAAGCTTACTAGCTCTTATTAATTGCGCCCTCAGTATTCCTTTGAAGGTATGTGGTGCATGCATGCTATTTCTATTAATGTATCTACAAACATTCACATTCTTTTTATGTATGGTAGATTCTATCCTATCTTCTTTTTTATATAATCGAATATCTAGAAACACTATACTTTCATCTGATGCTAACATTTTAAATTTTAAGAAGTCCATGGAGTTATTCAAATACACAATATAGTTCTCTAATTCCTCTATATTACCACTCCATATTAAAAACAATCATCCACAAATCTTCTGTAAAACTTAACTTTGTTGTTTAATTCATTTTCCTCACTGAAAATACAGTGCTTCTCCCATTGATATAACACCAAATTAGCATATGTATTAGTTACTGGGGTGCCCATTGCCACCCCAGTCAGCTGCAAATATGGTGTTTTATCAAAAATAAAAACATTTTTTGTTAGTATTACTTCTAACAATGTGCATATATTTTCTATTTCCCTAGCTTTTATGTTGATCTCAGTATTTAGGAAACTACGTATAGCTTCCACTCCATAGTCATTTGGAATTACTGTAAAGAGCGATGTAATATCTAATGTTACAAAAATAAAATTTTTATCAACATGTTTATCATACCGTTCATCCGGTTCAACCATTCATGAAATTTAAGAGGGCTATTTTAGACTTGTGAAATGTCCAAAGACAACATCTGTGTTGGTACTAAAAGACTTGAAAGGTATTAAACATTCCAGCTCAGGTGATTCTGATGGCTTATTTTTTTTAATCAAAAATTGGTTGCCAGTTGTTTCCATGCATGCAGTATCTACATGAGTAAGTCATCAGTGACCACAATGCATTCTTTAGATATATCCACACCTTCAAAAGCAATACACAATTGTGTGCAGAGTTAAGTGCTAATGGAACCACCTATACTGAGCCAGAAAATATAGCAAACCTGCTGGGTATGGGGAAAAATTTAGCTACAACTTTACTCTTTTCTCCCCCTCAACCTTCCTCAGAGGAAGTACCATCAAGTATAACTCACCCCGCTATCCTTAGGGAAGAGGTCCTTAATGCCAAGAACACTGCATCAATGGGCCAAGACAATATTTTGGGATGTCTTCTAAATAGCATGAAACGTGACCTACCAGGCCCATGGGAATTACTACTTAACTGCAGCCTCCAAACAGGCTTTGTGCCTCATGAATGGAGAATAGCAACAGCCATCCCTCTGCATAAAGGTGAGCAATCTAGACATCCAGGAACCTACATACCCATAAGTCTCACTAGTCTCATATGCAAAGCCATGGAAAGATTTATTATGGAAATGATCAATAATGACATTGGATACTTCCAAGCACTGGACCAAACCCAGTTTAGTTTCGTCAAGGGCAGGTTATGCCTACTGAACTTGGTGAACTTCTTTGAGAAGGCCATCAAAGCAATGGATGATGGCAAAATGGTTCACACTGCCTACCTTAACCTGGCAAAGGCGTTTGACAGAATACCCCACTCAGGCACTGTTGATGAACTCAAGATGTTAGGTACAAACCCTTATGTCACCCAGTGGATAGCTAGCTGGCTCACAAACAGGAACCAGGAAGTTTGAACTGGAGAGCCCACCTATACAAAGAGGCCAGTCACAAGTAGAGTCTTTCAGGGACTGGTCTTTGGACAGGTCCTTTTTGCCATTTACTTCTCTGAAATCAAGGCCAGTGTCAATGGCCTCTTGCTGACTAAATTTGCAGATGATTGTAAATTAGGAGTTGTCATTAAATCCCCCACTGACACAAATGCTTTCCAGGAAGGGATGACACAAACAAATAACTGGTGTCAGAGGCATGGACTAAAACTAAATGCCAAAAATTGCATAACAGTATCCTTTGGGAAGTCATCCACGTCAGTATTGACAACACACCCCTAAGAGTTTACGCAGTAGATATGGGACTTGGAGACACTCAGACAGTAATCTAACCTTTGACCATCACATGTCCACAGTAGTGAGGAAATCATTCTATGTTGTGCAACATATAAACAAAGGTATGGCATCTAGGTCCAAGAAAGTAATTGTTCCACTGTATTCAGCATTCATCAGACCTATCGTTGAGTACAATGACCCCTTTGGTATGTACCTAACCAGGCATATCCAACAACTGGAATGTCCATAGAGGTTCCTCACTAAAACAATGTACAGCATAAGTAACATACCCTATGCAGACTGCCTCAAGTCCCTAGCCCTGTATTCTGTCTTCTACAAGCTGGTGAGGAGAGTTCTATGCCTGGCATACAAGGCATTGTCAGACCCCACTCTGATGGACCTCCTGCATATATGCAGAACACGCAGCACCGAAATTACCCATTCCAAAGACTTAAACCTTGCCTGTAATATAAATAGGACTCACCGGAGAGACAGGTATGTATCCCAGAGTCTAGCCCTTCTCTGGAACAGGCTCCCCACCCATATGAAGTAGAGTTTCTCCCTAAGCTAATTCAAATGTAACTTGGACCATTGGATGGGGAAAAGGAAATTCATCCATGGTTTGGCACCTATTTCTCTAAAGGACACAAGCAGCCTATAAATGAAATGGCTTATTTACCAGGCCCCTGCCTGTAAATGTTTCATCTTCCAAGCCCCTGATTACACTTATCAATGGTATGAGAACTTGTCAGAGAACTGGGATGCGTGGCTAGGCTTAAAAAGTCCCTTGTGGTCATTAGGGTAGTCACCTATGAACCAATGAATCCATGGCTTCCTTGTAGACCATTTTTATGCTGCTTTTACTCTTGTTCAACATGAATATATAGAAGGAGGCTCTTGTTTAACCATTCTTATAAGTTTTTTATGAGATGTCATGGGAAGCTTTGGATCAAGGCCTAAAGCTAGATGTTGTATACCTAGACCTAGTAGACAAGGCTTTTGATTCTGTGCCTCCCAATAGAATTGTAAGTATTATGAGAGACAGGCATATTAACTAATACAGCACAAGTTGGATTGGTAACTGGCTGGAAAGTAGATCACGTAGGGGGAAAATAAGGGTTGCTATATTGGGAAAAAAAAAAACAGGAAGTTGGAGTGCCTCAAGGTTCAATAATACAGCCTAAACTGTTTAGAGTTTTCATGCCTGACTTTCCAATGGATAATAACATCTGGTGCAGTAAATTTGCAGATGACACCAAAGCGGCTTCATTAGTATGAAATACTGAGGATCAGGCTAGGATACAAGGATTTTTGGATAACCTGGAGATTCTGGCATAAAACAGCCTTATGAGATTTAATGGAAATAAGTCAAAGATAGTTAATTTTGCAAATGATAACTTACACTGTCCATTTTCTCTTAATGGTAACCTCCTTGAAGAAGTTTCATCAGTTAGGGATTTAAAGGGTAATTATAGATAACCAGTTATCATTTGAGGCTAAAGTGAGGAAGATTATAAAGAATTGTTATATAACTATTAAATACATTTTAAGATCAATTTTTAGCAGGAGTAAGAAAGTAATAATTCCACTTTACAAATCAATTGATAGACCACAGACTGAATACTGTGCTGTAATTTCTCAATACAAGAATAATAATAAATAAATAAATAAAGTGGAAAGAATTCAAGTGTCTTTCATTGGGCAGATAAGACAAGTAAAGGGGCTCGCATACATACAGAGGTCAAAAGAGATGCTGTTGCATTCTATTACTAATAGACTAATGAGAGAAGATTTAATTATAATTTAAAACTGTGGGCAAAACTCCACTATTGCAGGAGAAATCGGAATGGAAATAGCAAAACATGTATTTGTATCATGTAACAAGGGAGATAGAGTGGTCATTCTAAAAAGCTCAGGTAGAACACAGAATAGTATCTTCCACTGTAGAGCTGGGAGAGTGTGGAATGCACCTCCTTCAAGAATTAGGAAGGCTAATGGTTTGATATAGTTTAAACATGCTCTTGATACCTGGATATATGATAGGGATTATGACCCATAAATGTCGTTTGGAAAAGGATTTAAGGCCTGTTTAAGACTACAAGGTTGTGAATATTAATATTGTAACATGTTTCCCTGTAAGTGTGTGTGTGTGTGTGTGTGTGTGTGTGTGTGTGTGTGTGTGTGTGTGTGTGTGTGTGAGAGTGTGTGTGTATGTGTGTGTGTGTGTGTGTGTGTGTGTGTGTGTGAGAGAGAGAGAGAGAGAGAGACAGAGAGAGGTGGCGGGATGGAAAAGAGAGTTGTGTCCGTTTTCACTTTTTAAATGAATGATTTTTTAGTTTGTCCTTCCTGTTTTCAAATGCAAACAGCACTTTTAACTTTCAGTTTACTAGCTTTAACATGTTCAGTGGTCATTTTGGATATGTAGTGCTATTCAATCTACCCTGTGTACAAAATGTAGGTGTAATACTGCTTTCATTAGTTAGTCTTGCACTATACAAGTAATTGTTACATTTCTTCACGCCTCCTTTGCAGAGGTGTGCAAAAGGTTGTCAGTCTCTGTTCATGTTGGACAAGAGTAGTGGTAGTGTTTGACTGGACTGGGTCTGAGTATGTCATTTCCTCCTCCACAGACTCCCTATGCTATGAAATAGACTTCCATACATGTCAAGCAGAGCGCTTCACTAGCCCTCTTCAAGAGAAATCTTGATGAGTGGATGGGAAATAGAAAATTCACCCCGGGATCACTCCAGTGGCTCTACTTGACAGAGGCACTGCAAACTACGGTCGGGTGGCACGAAGCCAGGGTAATCCTATGGGCTAGGCTTGTAAAGGCTCCAGGGCCATTAGCCTAGTACACACCTATGAACCTTTCATCTGGGTATAGCAGTTTATTTATGCCAGTGCCTGTTTTGCCTTATAACCTGTACTACACGTCTATCTCCTGAACAGTTTGGATGACGACTCTCACAGAGATTAATGCTGAAGCAGAGTGCACTGTGGTAGCTTGCCATTCCTGTCAGCCACTTGAATCTGTGTGCGTGGAACTCTTATTTATTTGTCTTTCATTTGTGTGCAGGCGTGTGTGTGTGTGTGGTGTGTGTGTATATACTTTTGACCTTTTTCCACATATTTTGCATTACAGTATGTGTTACTGTTGATCATTAATTATGTAAGTGTGCAGTTTGCTTTCCTAGGTATTGGTGAATCTCTAAATAGACTTAATCTAGGATCACCTATCTTGCCTTCCTGTATATTGAGAAACAAAGCTGATTTGTTTGAATGAGTTCATACTGTAGGTGTAGTGGCAACAAAAAGTACTCAAAGAATGCAGAGGTGTAGTTAGGCAATATAAACTAATAATATTAGGCCGGGTTGAAAGTATAGAGTAGCCTAGGATACTGTGATAAACTGCAAGGCAGATGATGATAAAATGTTGAGTGGAAAGCAGCAGTAAAAATAATATGCTTTATTATTTATATGAAGTGTACCGCAAAAATGAGAGGAGTAATGCTATTTGGTAAGTTTTATGCTAAATATGTGTCCAAATATTTGGCACAATGTACCTACTTTTTAAGATCTTTTTCACAAGAGTTTTGATGTCTGCAGGTTGAGAGGTATGTGTACTTCGCAGCTGTGCTCTCAACTGTTCACATTTGGCAGAGAACTCCAGTTTCAGATGCTGAAAAAGCATCTGTACTGCAGTTCCTCTTTAACCATAGACTGTGCCAAATGCTGCCCTTTCATTGGCTCAGTTTCACAGCCAATGAACGGCTAACTTCGTGGAACTCATCAGGGTTAAAACTGATCGATTCAAGATACTATTAGATGTTTTGCACGCGTTGGTATATTCAAAACTGTACCAGAGGGTAGTTAAGATGTAATCAAAACGATCTGCATGAATACGTTTTTTTTTTTTGTTTCTGTAGAATTGAGTGAGCCAGGCAATGGCTGAAAACTGTATAAACATAAATAAAGGAAAACAGTATCTCACATTTCCCAACTCCATGCTGACAAATGAAAGACAGAGAGCTTCTTCTGGTTTAACAGACGCTTTATGTGAGTCATTCTTCTCACCTGTTCCTGATTTTGCTCAGCGTACATGACTATATGTTTTCTCATTTTTGATTTTCTAATAAATCACTGAGGATTTCAGCCAGTCAATGATGCCAGACATTAGACGTTCATATTTTCCTATTCTTCAGAAAGTGCATGCCGATGCAAAACTATTTGTTCTATTAACATTTTAACAGAATTTCAATAATTCTTACAAACTTCTCCTGATTTCAGGTCTTATGTCTCTGCATTAGTTTTGGCCTTGTCTCATTCCCAAGCTGAGAACTGCAAAGCTATAATGTGTGTCTGTTGACAATAGTTGGTAGTTGGCTAGCATGCAGTCAATTTCTTGTACAACTGCTAAGAGAAAGTTACTACACACTGTTTTTAAGGCAACTGTATTCCTTTTGTGAGAAAACCTAACAGTTCATTCGCCTACTCAGAGGTGATCTCTGCCTAACACACAAAGCTATGTCAAACCCAGAGCTTTTAGACATGCTCCACTTAAAGAAATACCAATCCCTACGAGCTACATGCTCCAGGGACCTAAACCTCGTCACCACAATAAACAGAACATGCCGGAGGGATCCTGTCCCAGAGACTTCCCATACTCTGGAACAAACTACCTATCTATATCAAACAAAGCTCCTCATTAGCACTCTTCAAGAAAAATCTTGATGATTGGATGGGAGATAGGAGATTCACCCAGGGGATCACTTCTGTGGCTCTGCTCAACAGTGGCACAGAAAAATAATTTTCTTGGGTGGCAAAAGCCAGGGTACCTTTGGCTAGGCTTATATAGGCCCTAGGGCCAATAGCCTAGTACCTACCTATGAACTGTTGCTAGTGTGATTGTTGATGAAATACCAAAGGAGATTACTGAAGTATATAATTTCCAAGTCGGCAGAGATGTGCTGCTACTACAAATAACTATGAAAGTGATTCATTTTACCATTTTATAAATTTAATGCATTTTTTTTAACTAGTGAAAAAAACCACACTAAGCATAGATGAAACTTAAATACAGAATAAACATTAACAGGCTATATGATTACCAGTAGCAGTGCAACAAATGAGCTGGTATTATAGTACTTGCTTTTCTCTATACACTCTTGGTACTGAGTGGCACTTCTTAGGGTTTTCACATAATTTAAACACATTTGTACAATTTCAGAAGCACACTGCAGTAAGTAACAGGATATCAAAAATATGTTTTAGTTAAAACAAATATAGCACATATTTTTGTGCTGCTATTTATGTGAATGTCTAGCAGTATATTCATATTTATCAGCGGTGCAATAATGGTTTAGTTTGGAGGCTTGTACTACTGCAACAGTATTATGCAGCCCTGCGGTAGTATAAAGCACTTATAGATGAACTGTATGTCTGTATTGCTAATGTATTGCATGCACTACAAATGTGTTCTTCTTAATTTATAATTAAGAATAAGGTGGGCAGGAAACATAAATGCCCTGGTTGCTTGAATTTTGCTACATCTATGAGCATGGAGAATTTTCTAGCCACATCATGTAAAAACTGGGCAGCCACATGCATTTACATGAAATGTTTGTACTGATGGTTATTGACTGCTATAATTGTCACTTTTTATTGTAGATAATTGTGCATGTTTAACTGTTAAACACATTATAGTACAGTAATGATGCACTTCTTGAGAAGCTGTGTAGCTGTGGCAAATTAGCACCAAAACTGTCCTAATTTTACAGGTCAGGCTACCTTAGAGAGGAAGTTATACATCGTACCCCCCCCCCCCCTAGGAAGGATGAATGTACTCTTAAACAAAGTTCTATGATTTTGGACTCCCTGTAGTGTGAGGGTTTTAGCCAGATACTCTGGTTTCTACTTACACCCAAAAGACATGCTATAGGCAAATATGTTTTGCTGCAATTAGCATGACGGTAATATCAGTATGTATGTGCATGAATGTACAAAAAAATAACATTGCAGACTTTACCTATAGACATACACAATACTAGGGTCACACTGCTCTGGGCAGCAGTAGAAAACAATGAATTAATTATCTTTCAAAAATTAGGAGAGACATGCTTATACCTCTCAACTGTCCAGATTTTCTCAGAGTGTCCAGATTTTTGCCTCATATTTTGGGTGTGTTGCTCATTAAATTTGTGGTTTTCTGGATTTTTACAACAAATCAGTAAGGACCGAATTTACTAAATAATGACAGGCATTTGGGTTTCAGACTGCATATCCTTCAGAAAATACATGGTAACACAAGACCTTTTAGTCTAGGGGCAACATAAGCAAGATTTATCACCATGGGCTGCACTTAATACTTAGTATGATGGACTCCTTTAATACATTTAGTGCCTGTATGAAATTTGCTCTGTGCAGTTCTGTACTCACAGCATCACATGTGCATTGCTAAGTATGTAGAACATGAAAAGAAAATGGATGCCTGCAGTGTACCAAAACGGAAGGACTATGTAGACTGCTGACATTCATATATGATCTTTAGTTCTCCTAACCATATGGCTTTTGTATACACCACTGCTACTTGGTGCATATTTAGCAGAGCAAAACAGCCTTTCTGATATATCAGACAGACACTATTTTGCATTGCTCCTCAAAGCATAAAACCCCTGATTCTATACTGAATGTGATAGGTTACAAGAGCAGGATAACCCATCTGCATTCTTGTATTTGCCAGGCCTATGCCTAAGTGACAAAGCATGCCCATACAATTTGGTATAAATATCCTGTTGCTTCTACAAACACTGCAGGTGTGCATGACCATTTTGCAAACTGAAACTGCATACCAATAAACAGCACACTAAAGAAGCTGGTGTCCTCTTAACAGGAAGACATTTTCCTCTCTGTGGCAGAGTATTTGTCTCAGTGTTATTTACTTTCCTAGTTAGGTGTCAGAATGAGGGTTCCTAACCACTCATTTCCAGCAATAAATAACACAGCTCCCTGCCCCACTTCAATCACTTCAATGTACACAATAAATGGTTCAGAAAAGTTAGAGGCAACTGGGACATTTGTGAACATAAGACACCTTTTTGTTGATTAAATGCCTCACCTGCGGCTATTATACTTGGAGAGGTGCTTTACTTACAATATCAAAATCATGTACAAATTTCCTACACCAGCCTCCTAATCCAAATACTGCTTACCCTTATCAATTCCTTATGGATACAGACTGTTTTTTGATACCTTCTGCTTTTTTTTTTTCTTTGGGGTCTTACTACTCCCCCTCCTCAATTACATACCCTACGTATCCATCTTCTGTCACTCAAAGCTTACCTGACCAGAACTGAAGATCAGTTTTTCTTGCCTTAAATAGTCCAGCACATCATGTACTTTGAATAAATGTGTCTCTCAAACATTTGATAAAGTATTACATCACCAAGTTACAATGCTTAGTACCTGGCATGAGACTTAAAACTTTATGAATGAATCTTTGAGAAATGGCAGGAGCACTGAGAAGTCCAAAAACTAAAACAGTATAATGAAAAGGCATTCAGGGATAGAGAATGATGTCTCTTATTTTGGCTTCAGGACTGTGAAAATTTATTAAATACCCTGATTTAATCTGTGGTGGTCAAAAACCTTGCTTTGCCCAGCCTGTCTATGAGCTCTTCCACTCAAAAGTGTCAGATATGAATATGTCATTTAGTTTTTAGAAATCATTACAAAATTTTAGGGACTCATCAGGTTTATGGATTAGTAAACTGGACTGCTTCACTCACTTTTAGGACTCCACAGTAACTCATACACTTTGCATTTTTTTCACCTCTTCACTTATTGTTTTCTCTGGGACTCTCTTATGGTTTAAGGATTATCTGCTCTCCAAGTACAATTTAATACAATGTTGTATTATATCTGTTGTACTAGGCAGCTCATAAATCTATTAACTTATCAGTAAAACCTTTTTAACTTCTTATTTCTGGATCACAGACAATGTTTCATCAAAGTGAAAAGCAGGAGGAGCATTCTCTGATACCATATTCTTGGTGTGTAAGTCATCTCCCAGAATATCAGGAGAAACAGATGAGCAGAATGGTCCTATTCCATACATATATTTTGAGTTGAAGAATGACCTGACATTCAGATTTCCTCAATGGTTTATATTGTTAGAAATGTATTTTTATCTGAAAGACCACTAACACTTTGTCCTGTTTTAAACCTCACACGTCTGACGTTTTTATTTTATTGCCCCTGCTGCATCTTTTATGTCCTTTGCATATGTTCCTTAACTACTGCTATAACACATTTTAACCTACCTAACAAATTTATAGAGTGAACTATTGTATTTTTAAACAAATTTTTTCATTCTCCTAAACCTCCTTTACTATGTCCACCATGCTTTGATGGTATCTCCTATGTAGTAACTCAAATGAAGTAAATGTAGAATCAAAGGGCATTACTCCTACAGGAAAAAAGAAGGTAAGGAAGTAACTGAACCCACTTCTTATTGTCCATTCCTATGGCCTTCTTTAGCACCGGCTTCATAATTGTATTTAATTTCTCCATTAACATATGTGTTTGAGTGTGGTACATGGAAGTTCTTAATTGTTTTCCTTTAAAACACTGGCAAAGCTGGTGTATTACCCTGAGTATAATGGAGATTCCCCAATTAGTGGGTATTTCTTTGGGAATTCATACCACTGGTTTACTGCATATTGACTTAGCATTGGCTATTCACAGATGCACTAGCTCAGGGAACTTTGTATAGTAGTCAGTCACTAGAATATATCAGTAGCCATCGACAGAAGTCCATGTGATTTCTGTGAATGAATGTGCTTAATTAGTTTATTAAAAAGTTGCATGTTTATACATAAGGTGGGATGCCTGTGTTTTTTATTGAATGAAGTGATTTCTGTGTGCGGACGACTGCTGATCTTACTTGACTTTTAGTTATGTAGTGCCTTGTTCTCAATGACTCCTAGTACACCACGGCAGACACAGTTTAGTGTAAAATTCAGTGTAATTTCAGAAATAAAGAGAGAAAAATCATCCAGAGCAAACCCAAACAATAGAAACAAAAATTCAAACTCCATACAGATGGTAAACAAAGTTTAAGAATAGTAATCAGACTGTGATGCTATAAGGTGCAGACATTACTACCAAGCTGTTAATTCCCTGCATTATTTGACTTTGAGTTCTACTATTTTGATCAAATTTGAGGTGACTACCTGAACCATCATGTGTAAACTGCACTTCACCATTTGTGGAGATGTAAAATTACTGCAACTGTATTAGAAATAAACTAATTTACTCTTTAGATAAAGTCTCCCTCTGAAGTCAACATCTCAGCCAGTTATGAGGCTAGAGTGGAACTCAGATTACAGCAATAAGCGGCATTCAAAATGTGGAGCTGACTTTGTTTTTCACTTTGCATGAAATTAATGATAGTTACATAATGTGTGTATGACATGCTCTTTCAAACAAATGCATTTTGTTGCAAAACATGCACCTTTCCAGTGGAAGATAGTTTTTAATGTCTCACTAGTGCATTTCTAGTAATGATAGAAAAGTTTAGCCTATAGTATGCATAAACTGCAATAATTGCTCAAGACTGTCCATAAACAATAAATAAATGTAAAAACACATAAATAAACAAATAAAAGCACTTGATGCAGTAGTAATGGCATCTGCATCAACATCAGAAAAGTTAGCATCACAGCCTCGCAAAAAATAAATAATTTATGGCTACAAAACAAATGGTCAAAGTATAAATTAGTGACAATCATCAACATCAGAAAAGTTAGCATCACAGCCTCGCAAAAAATAAATAATTTATGGCTACAAAACAAATGGTCAAAGTATAAATTAGTGACAATCATCATTAAAGATTTAGAGAAAGTGGCAGGAGGCGTGGACACTGTAAATCTAACAAAATCTAATATCAGTATCTAACAAAATCTAATATCAGTAAATGCAGCATCATAAGACTCAGAAAATAATTTAGCATTTCAAAAAATGTCACATCATAAAACAAAACTCATCATAGTGATCTAGGGAAACTATCAGACTGTTTTTAATGTTTGGTCAGTGCATACCTAACAAAGTCAGTATAACATCTAATTGCAACAGGCACGTGTTATCACTCCAGTGAGACAATTGTTTCATTTACTGCTTACCCCAACCCATTATAAAATAAAATGCTGCATGTTATAGCTTTAAACAAGTCACCTGAAACAGCATGAAAAGGTATTGTTTCTTTCTGGAAAAAATTACTAAGCCAGACAATCATAAAAAGAGAAACATAAATGCCTATTTTGAACTGTTTACTCTCAATCATAAACACACTTAACAGGAAATATTCAACAGAAAAAAACAGAAAAAAGTTTACAGTATCTATAATGTCAACATAATCCTGTGCAAGTTATTTTCTATGTACAATTCAACATCTCCAATTTGCAATTACAAGGCGCACAGCTTTCTTAATCATAGGATGACTTTCTCTACAAGCAGCTTCCACTCAGAAACAGCAGCAGAATGCCCTATTTAGGTCCCCTGCACTTTAGGACACTACAGATATTTGTCAACAAAGCAGTGACAGATTCAGGACACTTTAAAAGACTGACTATAAATGTTCACTATGCAGATCTTCACTGCTAGTTAAAGTGGTGGCCAAGTAGCAGATCTCAGTATGCTAAGCCTCCTTAGAATTTTCCTGCTATCTGCCCCCCATCCCTTTGAGGCACCTCAAGGCAAACAGCAAAGTGAAAAGCAGGCTGCAGCTTCCACATAGCTCTGGCTCATTGGCTGCAACAGAAAGCTTTCCACTTCCATTTCTAATTCAGAAAATAAACAAGTATCCCTAGAGTATCCCCTTCTGAATAGGCCACAGTGACCCCAAAGATTCAGCAGTATCCAGGATTTTGTTCCTTTAACTGATAACATTATGCTGTTAGTTTTTCATTAGATTTAAACTGAATGAGTAGGAAAATGGAAACCAAAGATATTTACAGTTAAAGTAGAACAGAAAAATAGATTTTTTTCTGCAAAAATGGGAATATTCCAATAAATGCAGACTATTTAAGAGGTAAGATTGGCAACAATAAACTCTGTGTGTGCCCTGCAATGGGTAAATACTTCATCCAGGATTGGATACCCTTTCTCATGCCCACTTAGTACTGGGGTAGGCTTTGAGCCCTCCATGATCCTGGGCTTTCTCATGCCCACTTAGTGCTGGGGTAGGCTTTGAGCCCTCCATGATCCTGGGGGTGCACAGCAAATGCACTGCAAGCTCCAGCATATATCAAGTGAAAATAAAAACTCAAAATTATATAAAAGAAACCCTTTCTGACTTCTCAGGACAGACTAACCATCTGACTACTGCTTCTTGCATATCATTACTTCCCTTGGAGTCATGTTATGGTGCAGCATGAACCTAGCAATTCTGCTTATTTTTAAGTGTTATTCACTCAACTTAAGTGCAGTTCATTGGTTACGGGAGTGGGGTCAAAATTACGATTATGGATAGCATGCATTAGTAAGGTGATGTTTGGGGCAGAGGTTAAACCCTCTTGACCTTTTACCAATACATGCTAATCTTCTCCCTGGCCTGCTCCTGTCCCTAACATTAACCCTGCACCTTACCTTAGAAAATCTCTTTCTATAGCACTACCACTATTTAGACAAATTATGTTTTAATTTATGGTGGCTTTTTGGTGAACAGATCACAAAAGGAAACAGTTTTATCTTCCCTGTTATGAGCTTTATTTTTCATTTTTTTTAGTATACTGATTTTCAAAATGCCAGCATATATAGATAGATATACAGATAACTAGATATTGAACAGATCATCAAAACCACAAAATAAAGCAAAAATTAAGAAAAAACAGTGAAGAAACAGATCAAAATTATTTGTGAGTGCTTTCAGCTTACATTTATTTCAACATGAGACTTCGTAAAAACTGAAAATCTCAGTCTTCAATTTAAATAATACATGTGTCAAAATACCATAAATCAAAGATTATCACATAGAAATAATTAAAATCATCACTTTACTCTGCTCCTCTTTAAAAGAGGCTTAACATTTAAAACAATATTCAAATCAAGGGGAACGCCGGCCTTTAACAAAATCGGCCAGTACAGCTCCCTTTTACTTAATAACAGTGCCAGGTCATCCATATATTTTCCTTTACTACTTCAAAAATAATAAATAAATAAATAAATACATACATACATACATACATACATACATGTTTACAACATACCATGTTATGCTTGTACAATATAATATATCTGTCTTTTCTTTCTATTGCATTCACATTGTCCACAGTTCACTGTTTTAACCTCCTACCAGATTTCTAAATATAAGATCCAATACAACAGGTGCAGGTTGCCACATAAATCACATTTTAAGAATTACGTGTATAATGATTATCACAATCATGATTCATACTGCTATAATTTTCCAAAAATATGGAGTCTTACCTATAAAATCTCAAGCTTAGGACATCCTACAAGCACAACTACCCATATTTTTAATTAACTTGTCTGAAATCACATAATCCAAACATTGCTCTAATAACTTTTTCACATTGTTCCTCTCTTATATGAAAATAATGGTTTGTTTCCTACTACCTCTTTAAGTGTGTTTGTCTGAAAAGTATTTCAGCTCATAAATAATATTTCTGTGGCTGCTTTGTTGTCCAAGTTAACATCTTAACACATTCTTGGCATGGAAATAAAACTGTCCACTCACCTCTGTCTGGATCAGGCAGAGCACCCCTTCCCACCTTTATTAATGCATGGTAACACTAACCCTAATCCTGCCCCTCCCCCAATAATACACCTTACATTTCTGTAACACAAACACTAGTCAGAAATGGAGTTTCTAAATGCAGTGGTATGATTTTGGTTAATCAATCAGTCAGAAAAGAAAACTGTCTGGTTTCCTTTTATGATGTTTTTTTCATATATTATCACCAAGGTGAGCTCCAGTCACTAGTGCTTGATAATTTGCATCCAAACACTAGAGTACTCAAGCATATGACATGCACTTGTGTATTAAAACATATTAATACATGAACATTAAAATAAAGTTTCTGTAAAACTGGAAAGAGTAAATATATGATACACAGATGAGACTAGTGAGTGAAGGGTACTGCTGGCTAAGAATTTCAGAAATCCTTATGAAGTAAAATTGCAAATGGATTTAAGTTAAATGTGGTGTCAAAAATCTGGTCATGTAGCTTCTTAATAAATACACTGATCACAACATTTCATAAAGATCTGCTGATTTTTCCTCCAGAACTGACTGCATTATTAAAAATAAAAACAAGCAGGGAAATGTTCTTATCAACCCTATCAAGTGTGTGACACTGGAGAAAGCAAATGTTCTTTCATTCATGGAAATGCAGATGGCTGCAGAGAAGGGAACAGTATGATGATCACATTGTTTTTACAATGTCCCTATATTAAATGGCTTTTGGTGATACTGCAGGGCTACTGGTAATAGTTTGGTGGGGAAACAGGCAAAGCAATACATCTTTTAGCACAGTCAGGGCCTTCATGTGTCTTGGCAGCTCATGTGACATTTCTTGCAGACATCTTGTTTGCTTCTTACATTTAGCTGTTAGCTCCTTCCCTATGTATTTTAATTGCGTGCATTTACCACACAGTTTTACATTCAATTCACCTGGAACTACAAGCATTTGACTGAGAGACAAAATAGATCCATAGTCACAAATTAATGTAAAACCCAGGAGGAGAAATCCCACCAAAATCAAAATGGCAACCTATCAAATAAAATATTTAAAAACAAGTGTTTTGTGGGGAAAGGGATGATGTGGCAAGCCCCCTTACAGTCCACACAGTCTTGCATCTCTCTCTATATTTATCAACTTTCAGAATGCCCAGTCTCCAGGGTAAGGAGAAAACGTCCTTATCCCAAAGACTAGTGATCTCAGTGCTAACCTGTAAGATTTGTCAACCAAGAAAGAACCTAACAGGTTATGTTCTACAGAGCTATTGTTCAGGGAATTCTCTCAATTAATAACCATGCTTCCTTGTTACATAATTCATCAGAAATGATGCACTAGTTAAATGGAACTATTGTGTATATATATATATATATATATATATACATATATATATATATATATATATATATACATATATATATATATATATATATATATATATATATATACATATATATATATATATATATATATATATATATACACACACACACACACACACACACACACACACACATACACACACATTAATATTTATATTGCTTAACACCTCTTAAAAAAGAATTTCGAGATATCATTTCAATAAGCTAAAGGATGTGCCACATTGTTTTTAGACAGATAAGATGCTCCTTCATTTAAAAATCAGGATGTGTCAAAATAATATTGACTATTCCTTACATAGCTAGAAAGATATGTTTTCTGTAACTGATAAAACTCCATCCCCTAAGGAAAAAATGTCCCTACTGTTAAAGCTGCCTCCAAAATATGACACCAGTAATCAGGGAAAATAAAAAAAAAATGTGATTTTAATACCTAGTAAAGAATGTGAAATAAAAAAATGGATTTGAATTTAAATATATTTAGGTCCTAGTTAGTACAAACAATATTTTAGCATTATATAGTCTGTCAGATTAAAGTAGGAAATTATATATTTGCCAGTAGTGTGACATTAAATACTCCAACTGAGAAAACATAATAAGACCAGTAAAATGAAATGTAAAATAGAAATCTTGTAAGTTCAAATACATTAAATAAATTGACAATTTCATCGTTTCATTTACTAAAGGTATATATTCTGTTACAGAGGAATTTATACCAAGAAAATAATAGTAAACTAAGTGCAATGTGCTTACATAAATATCAGGCAGAAGATATTTATAGTGTACTCTGTAGACATGCTATAAAACAAATATTTGGATTACAGTGCTACGAAACAACCACAAGTAGATAATTGTGGTGACTGTATTGTATTTCTCAGCTGTTTCAAAGGGACAGCTATCAGATTAAATGTACACTTTATTTATGCTTAATCCTTATTGTAAAGCAGGTTTTAGGAATATTGTGTAAAAAGGACTTCAAGGAGGCACATAGCACGTTTTTAGAAATCCCAGAAATAAACATGTTTACTCATGAAATAAGTACAACTAAGCTGTGTTAGCTCTGATAAAATGGGAGATTCCTTTAAGGTTACAATAAAAAATATCATATAATAGATTACATTCATAGTTTGAAGCTTCATATTTTCTTAGTGCTAATCCACAAAAGAACGGTGCTAAACGTTTATGTAAGTCAAGTCTTTCAGGATAACTATAAAAATGCAAAGTCATTTTGTTAACACACCACCAAATCATAAAAGCCAAACATGCTTAATGCATAAGCAATGGTGGGGGGCAGCTAATATGCAGGTAAGTGGCATTACACATTTACATATCAGTAGGATTCATACAGATGAAACTAAAATGACCTAATTTGCAGAGTAACAGGTTAAGGGCCCTCAACTTTTGCCAGTAAGTAGTAGTTTAACATGAGAATACAGAGCTGTGATGAGAAGTGAAAAAAAGGAATATGTACAGACCTACATTTTAAAAGGAGGTACAATTATTGACTTTAAAGAATTGGTTTTATTTTTAGTGCTTCTGCATACATGGACATACTACTGAAGGGGTAGTTGGGTGAAATGTATCATTTCTTAGTCAGTGAAGTTCTTGCGCATGCATGGACTATCCATACCTCTCAACTGTCCAGATTTTTGGAGAACGTCCAGATTTTTGCCTCATATTTTTCGGTCTGTTCCTTATAAAATTTGTGGTTTTCTGGATTTTTAATAAGTGAGGACTGAAGTCATTATATAATGACAAGCACTTGAGTTTCAGACCTCATATCCTTCAGAAAATGCATGGTAACACAAGACCTTGCATTCCATCAACTTTCTAAGTTTTTAAGAGCAATATTTAAAATTTGTCCTTATTTTTGGGGCTTTGCCCCCCTATTCTTTTTCACTTTGTCCAGATTTTTTTGTGCCCAGAGGTTGAGAGCTATGCAAACTACTGAAGCGGTTGTTGAGAGAAATGTTTTATTTTGGTGTCAGTAAAGTTCCTGTGCATACATGGGAAAACAGTTGAAGGAGCTGGTGGGGGAATGTTTCATTTTGATGCTTGTGTGTACTTAGTCAAACTACTGAAGGGGACGTGGGTGGAAATGCTTCAGTTTGGTGTCAGTGAAGTGCTTGTGGATACATGGGTCAGCCTGCTGAAGTGATTGCTGGGCAAAATAATTTATTTTGCGTCATTTTAGTGCTCTGCATACTTAGCCAAACTACTGAAGGGGTTGCTGGAAGAAATAAATCACTTTTGTGTCAGAGAAGTCCTTGTGCATACATGGACAAACTAGTGAAAGGATGGCTGAGGGCATGTTTGTGGACTGCAACTCAGATATCAAAGGCAAAGCATCACTTTCAACAACGGATGTTCGTATCGCTCGGATATTGAACTATAAATCACAAGAACACCTCATCATCATGCACTAATTTACATAGGATCATAGGAAGTTACCAGGCTATTGGCCCTAGGGCCCTTACAAGCCTAGCCATGTCCTACCCTTATTTCCATGATCAGCACCTAATGCCCATGCGCAAGAGGGACAAAGGTGGAACCCCCAGGGTGAATTTACAGTTACCCATCCAATCATCCAGATTGTGTTTGAAGATAGCCAATGAGGTGCTTTGTTTGACATGAAGTGGGAGTCTGTTCCAAAGGTGCAATAACCTCTGGGATACAATCTGTCCCTCCAGCAGGTTCTGTTAATGTCACATGCCAGGTTAAGGTCTTTACAGTGAGTAAACTGTGTTCATTTTGATTTGTGAATATGAAGCATTTCCAATAAAGCGGGGTCTGAGATTGCCTTATATGCAAGGCAGACATCACCTCTGAGTAGTCTGTATGAAACAAAATAAAGTGTCAGTGATTTCAGATGATTCACGTAGGACAGTTGCTGAGGACCTTGAATTTTCCTTGTGAGGAACCTTTGTGGTTTCTCCAACTGCTGCAGGTGTTTGGAAAGGTACATACCAAACGTGGTGTTGTACTCGGTTATTGGCCTGATGAGGGAAGAGTACAGGGAGTTTATAACTTCTTTTTTTCTGGAGGTAATGCCCCTACTTATGACATGAGCAACAAAGAATGCCCTTCCTACCACTGTGGAGATGTAGTGATCAAAGGTAAGATTGCTGTAAACCTGTGTGCCAAGGTCTGTCACCACTGAGTGTGTACTTAGGGTGTTGCTATTGATGTGGTCATTAGCAATAACATTGCTCTTGCTGAACGGGATGATAACACATTTTTTTGCATTGAGTTTAAGGACATGACTTTGGCACCAATTATTTGTTTGTGTAAGACCCTCTTGCAGGATGTTGACATCATTTGGAGATTCTAAGACCACTCCCAGTTTGCAGTCATCAGCAAACGTTGTCAGCCACAGACCTTTAGATTTTGCTTGTACTTTGAAGAAATAGAAGCCAAATAGTAGAGGTCCCAGGACTGATCCCTGTGGAACACCGCTGGTTACAGTTCTGCTGTTGGAGGTGGATTCCCCTATTTTGACTATGCGTGTTCTATCAGTGAGACAGTAAGTGCCCCATCTAAAGATATAAGGATTGATACCTAGCTGGGTCAGTTTGTCAATGATGCCTAAGTAGGGGATAATGTCTAAAGCCTTGGCCAAGTCTAGGTAGGCTATATGCACAGATTTCCCCTCATCCAGGGCCTTGGTGACTGTCTCGAAGAAGTCCACCAGGTTTAACAGGCATGATCTCCCTTTGACAAATCCAAACTGAGTAGGGTCAAGTGCTTGGAGATTACCTATATCTTTGTTGATAAGGTCCATGTTGATTTGCTCTGTGGCCTTACAGATAAGGCTAGTCAGGCTAATAGGTCTATAGTTCCTAGGGTCAGTTGAAGCACAACCTCTGTGCAACGGAATAACAGTGGCCATTTTCTATACAGCTGGGACAAAGAGAATGCTTAGACTATGATTGAAATGACTACCCAATGGTGTTGCCAGTTCTTGTTGAAGCCCATGTAGGACACAGCCAGGGATGTTATTAAGTCCCATAGATGCAGTATTTTTGGCCTTAGAGAGGGAGCTGACAACCTGCTCTTTAGAGATACAAGGTAGGGGGCAGGTGGTAGGGATGTCATGGGGTACATGTGGTGGGGACAGGGGTGTGATGGTTTCACAGAACCTGTCAGCCAACAGGTTGGTTTTGGCCAGAGGCTCACTATATATGGTATCATTAACTACCACTTTGGCACAAATCTGGGCATTTCCTTTTAGGTTACAGATGTAACTAAAGAACGCCTTATTATTGTCCTTAGTTGAGAAAGCAAATTTGGATTCATAGTTTGCTTTTCATGACTTCACAAGAAGTTTTATTTGCTTATTTAAGCTGAGGAGGGAGTGTTTCCAGTTTGGGGCTCACTCCCTCCTACTCTTAGACAGCAATTTCTTCTTATCATTGTAAAGCCTGTTAATTGTAGTTGTCCACCAGGTAGGTTTCATCTTCCTTCAGGAGCTTGTTTTTGTCTCATCAGGTACAGCTGAGTCAATGCAGTTGTACAGGTGGTTGTATAAATAATTGGTGTAGAACTCATCATAGCTGCCAGTTCCATCTGGGGGGAGGTGGGGGGGGGGGCGGTGATGCTAGTTATACCATCCTGTAAGAGGTTCTAATCTGCTTTGGAGAATTTTTTTAGTTTAGTTGCTGCTGGGAGGGGGGGGGGGGTCAGGTGTGATAGTTACTTCGAATTAGACCGATTTGTGGTCAGATCTCACCAGGGAAGACAGTACCAGATCCAGGATATTGTTACCCCTTTTGGGGTGTCAACCAGCTGGCCCAAGGCACTGGAGTTAACAAAGTCAAGGGACCTTTGGGCAAGTAAGTATGAGTACAAGTAATTTACCCAGTCAATGGATGTACAGGTAAAGTCACCCAAAACCATGGTGTTCAGATGTATCTTGACAGACTCAAACAGATCCAAATAGACAGAGTGGGTGCCCTGTAGCTGGCAATCACTTAAATAGATGCCCTACCAACAGTTAATTGCACCTGAAGTATCTCCAGGAAATCATACTGTTAACCAATCTGGAGGTGTATTTATCTTTAATGAATACTGATACACAGCCTCCTTCAGTTTGAGGTCTGAACATGTGGAAGGATGTGTAACCCAGTATGGCTAGGGTTCTCTCCACAGCCTTGAACCAGAATGCCATGACTTCACAAATGTCTGCATCTTCCAAGTTGAGGACTGCTTCCACTGAGTGCAGTTTCATGTTAAGACTCCAAGCATATAGCACCATAACCTTGAGGTTGTTTTGAGATGGAGTTTTTATGTTGGGAATTTAGTCCTTAAGACACTGCCTAAAAAGGCACTACGGGGTTGGCAAGAGCCTTGGCTAGTAGCTGAAATCCCAGGGGTGACAGATGAAGACCATTTCTGGCAAAGCATCGAGGTCTGTCGATCATATCATCCCAGGCTGACAGATACTGGATCCCCTTAGAATGACACCAGAAACTGGGCCAATTATTGAAGCCAATCACTTTTTGTTTGTGGTGAGGCATCATCCTAGGTGAAGGTAAAATGCTGCTTAAGGTTAGGGACATACCTGCCTAAGCCACATAATCCGAGAGCTCAGTTATGTCTCTCTTGATATAGTCCAGAGAGTTACATCTCAAGTCGTTCACACCAACATGGACTATGACAAAGTCATAACAGTACCTGTTGTTAAGAGACTTGAGTGCATGTGTGATATGGCGGATCCTAGCACCTGACAGACAGCTGAGTGTGATTTCTTATTTGCATCTCATTATTTCTTTAGCATCTCATTACACAAGGCATTTTGCATTAGCATAAATGGCCTCTATGAATCTCGCCTTTGCCACAATCATTCGTAAACTTCAGGGATACCCCTACCGCATTTGTGCAAATAACTATGAATACCGACCAATATATCTATGGGCTAACTGAGTTGTATGGCTTTGATAAGCACGCTGATGTTAGAAAATGACACTCCCTGAAAAGATATAACATTTGGGATAAGGGTCAAGGAAAGGAAAAAAAAAAAAACAATATATACAAAATAAAATATTTACATATGTGTGTGCATGAGAGCAAATTATGCAAACTTCACTTTCATAAAGGCAAAGATAGTTTATTTCCTATGCAGACATATTAATTTGTAATTAGTGGGAGGAAAGGAAAAAAGAAGTAATTTGCATTTGTCTTTTGATGACTGAAAAGCAAAAGTCTGTATCTTGGTGTATTTCTAGTTCAGTCCCATTAAGTTACAAACTAAGTATTGTAAATTTTCTAGGTATTTACTCCAAGTGACACCTCCAGGTATAAAAATATTAAATGACACAATATATTGGTCTAAAATTTTTTCATTCCAAGTAGCTCAAAAAAAAAATGCTCAAGTTGGATAAGGATACATTTGTAAGAAATACTAATGTTACCATTCCAAGGAGGAATATAATGTGACTGCTGGTACAGCAAGAATGAGTCCCAATAAACAAGATAACTATAGCAGTCAGCAGATATGGCAGCACTTGAATAATCATGATCGTAAAACTATAAAAAACGTTTTATAGTATACGGTAAGTGCTTTCACGGAATAGCACTTAAGTATACAATAAAACATTTTTATATTTTTATGATTGTGATTATTCAAGTATTGCCATATCTGTTATTGTTATCTTGTTTATAAAGATAAATTTGTGCTTAAGCTGTGAGACTCAATTCTTGTCAAAATGCTCAAAATGTACCACGTGTGGAACGTGTTGCTATATTCACATAAATTAATCTTAGCAGACAGAGTAAATATTTTAATACGATTAAGTGAGGCATATTAGTGTGGTTAGATATCTTACAGTTTCTGTGATTGTGCCTGATATTTTTCCTATGCATTTATTTAATAAGCACCCTGTAAAGCACATATAAAATAATGTGCATAAAAGTAACACTTATTAAAATGTATTTCTGTTTAAAAGGTATAATAAGAACAAAACTGCTGGGTCATTACCAAGACTTTAAAAAAATAGTTAAACAGGCAACATCCCTAAATGAGTACCCTGGAGTTTTATATAGCACTTCTTAAAAATATATATATTGTAATTGGCTGTATGCTAAACAGAAAGGTGGTGTCATTTTAGTTGAAACATGAATAAAAACCCATATACTGAGCTACAATTTTGTCAAGCTCAATCACATCAGTATATTTGTATGGCTAATAAACTTTGTGATTGACGCTGTGGCACTTTGTTTATTTAATTTGTACTAACTCAGTTGATGTGCTCTTTTGTAGGTGATTCCTGTGATATTCCTACCAATACACATCAAGTTTAGCTGCCATTTCCTTCATCACTGTTTTAGAAACGTATATATATATATATATATATATATATATATATATATATATATATATGTATGTAGTGAAAGAGAGAAAGATTATATAAGATAAGACTATATAAGATTGCATTGACAAGTTGATTTGTCTAACTACAAAAAAGCCAAGACAGCTGATCAAAATTAGCTTTTCTGCTGTGTGAGATCATGGAAGAGTGCGGACTGGGGAATTTACCCTTTTTCTCACTGTACTGCAATCTTTGAGTTTGTATATATAATTAGCAGGGGGTGTGGGGGTTGCAGAGGGTGTTTGCCCCTGCAATAAAAAGTAGATGTCTTTTTTGTTCATATCTAACTGATTCAATGCATTAAATGTTCAAACACACACACACACACATATATATATATATATATATATATATATATATATATATATATATATGCATATATATATATATATATATATATATATATATATGGGGTCCACTTCTAAATCTCGAATCTCAAAATCTCTAAATTAAAAATACTGAAACCAAACTCTCTAAACCTCAAAAAATACTGAAACTCAAAATATCGAAAGAAATACAGGACACTGACTATAACTATATTGCACAACAACTACATACAGAAACATATTACTCTTCTCCAAGTATAGACAGGGGGGAAAGCTCCCCTGCACCCCCTCCCCACTATTTAAATATATTGACTCCAGGTTCACACTTCACTACGCTAATATGAGTTATGGTGTTGTATAGAAAATTAGAAGTAAACATGACTAAGGTTACAACAGGCAGTCATGAAGCACGTAATGGTATATTTGCCATTTTCTGCTGTACAGTGCAATCTCGGAGTTGATATATTTAAGAAGCAGGGGTTGTGGGGCACGCAGCCCCACCACACTGGGGTGCAGGTGGGCTAGCCCCCCTGCTTATAGTTGGAGAAGACTAATATGGTTTGTCTTTTATATGTTTCTGTATGTAGTTTTGCTGCAGTATAGTTACTGTTGGCTTCCTGTGTTTTTTTTTTAATATTTTGAATTTCAGTATTTTGAGTTTCAGTATTGCACGTTTCAGTATTTTGAGTTTTCAGTATTTTGAGCTTTAAAGATTTTGGTTTCAATATTTTGAGTTTAAAGATTTTGAGAGTCGAGATTTAGAACTGGACCTGTAGATATGTATACATATCTACAAACAAAATGGGAATAAGGGGGCTGATGATGATGATGATATATTTATATATTTATAAATGTATAGATTAGATTATAGATTAGATCTCTCTCTCTCTCTGTGTGTGTGTGTGTGTGTGTGTGTGTGTGTGTGTGTGTGTGTGTGTGTATATATATATATAGATATATAGATATATATGGATATATATATATATATATATATATATATATATATATATAGGGTCTTTGTCAGATAATCGAGTTTTTAGAAACATGAAATTCATATGGTATAGACCATATTATTGAGTTTCTGAAAACTTGAACATCAGAAAAAAACATACTTACAACAGTAGCCACAATTCAGATGTATAGCATTTCAAGGAGTCAGGGAGTGCCTGTTTCATGCTGAGTAAAAGCACTCTGGCCTGTTAACAGGACCCATGCAGGAAGTGTTTTTGACTTTACGTACCATCTAAAGAATATTTTCTTTAATAATGATGGGGGTAGGGGAACTAAGGTCAGGATTGTTGGAACAGGTCTTTCATGTGAAGTTTGCAGACAACACGTTTGCTACCACAGCTGCAATGTCATTTGAGTTGGAGTGTGGAGTCCTATTAAAGACAAGTTCATAACAAGGTCAAGAAGGATTTGTAGCTATCCACTGCTTCAGAAACTAAATCTCTATTAATGAGTTCCTTACTGGTCCTTAAAGTGCTTTTTCATTTTATTGGGCCTATTTTTATACTATCTTCATTCTGAAAAATTGTTGTCTTACTGCATAGCTGAAAATGTTTTTTTCTTGTTATAAAGTTTGCACATGTCAGTTAACCACTGGGGGTTCCTGTTTTTTTAATTTCACATTGTATTTGGCTCTAGCTGGGACCACTTGATTTATATGTTTGTCTCTTACACAGATTGTCTGCTGTGTCACGATCAACAATAGTGTTCACCCTTTTGAAGTCCTTAAACATAGAAGAGTTGGTGATAGGAGGGATGGTGGCTTTGAGAGTAAATGCCATGAGCTTATTATTTTATTTTTATTTTATTTTACATTTGTTGACCGTGATAGTCCGACTGGATGCATGTCCATTTTCAGCGGAGGCCCGGGGAGAAAAGCTCCAAGGGTAAGCAGATACATTATCCAACTTAGGAGATGGAGAGACTATGAGAGTGGAAGTTGTAAGACTTGATGAGACTGTACTATACTGGAATTAACTGGAAACAACTGCAATGAGACTGGACTAAAAGTCTTTATCTGTTAACTGCCCAAACTCATGCTGAACATGTGCTAGTCTCTCCTTTATGGACCAAGTCTTGTGTACTTTTAGAATGAATTCTCCAAACGCTGTAGTTAATTTAATATTAATAGATGTTCACAATAACCGAATCCTGTCTTCATTAACAGTGCTGATGAACAATAACAGTCTGCAGAAATGCTGGGATGCTGGTTAGTAAATAACAGTGCTGCTCTGCATGTACATTCTGATTCTCCTGAATAATATAAACTGAAACAGTCTTTATTTGACCTGTTTTCTGTACTCAGGCTCAAGTGTCTGTATTGTAGCTTCCTTTCTAAAATGCTGGATATTTAATCTTTACTGTACGTCAGGTTGAACTAACTGACTTCCCTAACTGTATCTGAAGTCTATTTTAATAATACCAAAACCCTGTAATGCTTTACACGCCTCCTTAGCCTTGGTTACCTTTATTTCCAAGCCTGGTTTTGCATGTGCCTTTTTATCTAGCATTCCATTGCTATGTACATTTCCCTTAAGAAAGGAACATTCTGTAGCTGGCAAGATTGTATATTTCACTTGAGAAAGGAACATTCTGTATTTCTGTACTTTCTGCACATTTCATGCTTATCTTTCCCTTCTAATAAACTTTCTTTGAAACTGAATGCATACCTGTCTGACTATATTTTCAGGCCTTATTCTACCTAAATTTACTATAGTTAATTTACTGAGATTACCCTAAATGTAACAGAAGTGTTATTAACAATAATAGTTAGGACCAAATTCGGAATATTTTGGCCTTTAGTGAGTTAGGTAAATATTGAGTTCATGGTACTCCCGTTTATCAAAACCAAAAAGCTCGGGGCATAGCCTACATTACATGTGTAGTTGCACCAATCTATGGCTGAGTAGCTGAATTCAACTAGGATATATATAGTTATTGTTTACAGCAATTTTTTCTAAAACTCCCAGGAAGACAAAGTGATCTTCTGGAAACATGGAGGGGATTCTGGTGCATGCCATAAGCTGGTAGCTTGTCTTGTCCAAGGTAAAATGCAACTTCTAGGAACTTGGTTAGTGGGTCTCTCAGTACTAGTCTAGATGAGATGTGGTCCTTGACAAATACGAAAACACCCTGACAGTTTCCAGCAGGCCAGAAGGCATAGTATGTACAAGCCCCAGATATGAAGGGACTGATTTCTTTACATTTAAACAAACTCCCTGTAACATCACACACATGGTCATGTTCCAGATGCAGGAGGGACTCAAGACTGGGCAATTTGTTACTGAGACTCCTAACATGACACTGAAAAGAATAACCTTAAAGCAGTCTAATTTAGGATTTTAAAAATTTACTAAGACTGGAAATATACATGGATGCTGCTTGAAAGTGGTACCTGTGGGGACAGTGAGGGTTTTTGTAACTATGTGGAAATCTTTAAAAAAAGAGATGTAAGCCTTCCCTTGCAAAACAAGTAAGAATACTGTATTAAGTAGGACTTTATTTTCAATGAGCAGTTATTACACTGCCTTATGATGCCAAGTGCTAGGAAGTTGATCATGGATGGAGAATAAGTTTGCTGGCCTCCATATTGTATAGTGCATCAAGTGTTATCTACCTAAATGCACAAGGAAGTTAAATGTTACTTGTCTAAGTAGTATCAGCACAGTGGCACACAGTGTAGTGATGCTCCCAGCATAGCCAGAAAAAAAATCAAAGCAACCAAGCTAAGATAAACTTAAGCTAATGCTCCATGAACACAACTAAAGAATTGAGAATGCAGGGAAACAATGGTGGGTTGGGCTGAACTGATTTAAGGAAAATATAAAAATGCACTTAATACCCATTATTCAGCTACAGCTGACAGGAGTATAACTCAGCTATCAGACATGCTATAAATAGCAATAAAGTAAAAGAAAAGAAATTATAGAACCAACCAGCAAACAACTCTCAATGATGCTAAAACACTTAAGCAATAGCAACAATTAACCTTCTCTCACAAGAATAACTACAACTACTACAGTTTCCAAGACGGTCCCAACACCTGGAGAAACAAAGTATTTTAGTTAAGGAAAAACACTTTAAATGCTTCAAAAACTGTTCCAGCAACAAAATATAGCAACATAAAATCAAGTGTGATTGTGATATAGGTTTTACTTCCCTTGTGGAGCTATACTAAGAAAAATCACCAATTTAGATTTAAAATGTCTCTAAAGCAGTATATTGAGGTACATAGTCAGTGTAATCTAGCTGCAAAGGACAGCAATGACACACAGGTTTGTACTATACATAGCAGTTAAAGCAAAAGAAACAAAAGAACCATTCAGCAAACAACTCTGGAAAAGCCAATGGTGTTCAGACACTTAGAAAATGTCAAATATTAACATTTTCTTACATTCATAATTACTAGTTTTGAATATGACCAAAAATATCCGGATAAGCAAACTGCAAGAAAAACAAATGCTGTAGTCACAATTTACATGTATCCATAACAGTCCCAGCAGTAGAAATAGCAGAACAAAATAAGGTACAGTATAGTTTTAACTTCTCAGGTATAGAGATACTCAAAAAAATCATCTTGCTTGTTTGGAATATTTTAAAATAATAGGTGTTGGAAGGAAGGCAAAGAGACAGCTCTTTTTTCTACTAGACTGAAAATACATTTGTTGATAGTTTGTACTTATGGAGTCCTGGGAGTAATTTTCATGGAATGCAAGCAGAAATATCCTTGATTACCCCAACTTCTTTATTTCATAAAACAGCAACTCTATCCAACATGTTTTCAATGTTAAGGAGTATTGGAGGCTGGGTATGTAAACTGCCTAGAGCTGTATATTGAGGAAATCAGGTGTATTCCCTTTTCTTTGCACTCGTCCCTTCCTTTACTCCAAACAGGATATAAAATAGTTTAGCAAAAATATCAAACTCTCTATTAAAACAGGAAATGCTGAGATAATATCCAATACTGTCCAGAGCTAACCTACAAACTCAGCACCACCTTCACTCTATCTACTCACCCTTCGATCTCCCCATTGCTCACCAGTTAGCACCATCCTCCAAATCTCCACTGATCAAATCTCATCTGCTCAGTCATAGACTAAGAATACTGATTCCAAGGATTCAGGCATTCAGCCAATGTGGCCAATGTGCCAGGCTGTCTCCCAGTACATGCCAAACATAGCTCTGCTCGATCTTTTCTGAATTTGTTCGACCTTCATCTGTCCACTGGTTATATAACAGATGTTTTGAGAATTTCCATAGTGGTACTGCTACATATGTGCAGCCCCACCACAGATCCAGAGTACTGCAACCCCTAAGTCTTACTGGCATCTTTAAGGACATGGAGTATAACATAGTTTAATTTATTAATGATGATATGGGCAATCTTCAGTGTCTTGGTTCAAATCAATTCAGATGTGTTACAGTTCACGTCTGTTCAATATAATCAACATCTTCAAAATGGATCTTGAAGCCATGGACATGGGACACTCAGTCCCCACTAACTAAGGGACATTTCACAATTTTCCATGCAGGTGTTATCAACAAGCTCACCCAGAGCAACATTCATCTGTATGTCAGGAGACTCAGGACAGTCAACTCTCATAATCAACGGGACTCACCCAGTAAGGTTTACAGGTACTTCTTCCACACAAATTAGCATTACCAGTGATGTACATCAAGGCCCTATCATCTCTGGATTCTACTTTTTTTCTTTCTTTTCTGACACTGAGGAAAAAGTTACAGGGGTCAATAGTTGACCATGAGTGCTGATGATCTATCCTCCTTTTATGTCCTAGATGGTGGCTGTGTACAATTTCTTTTCTGGGGAGGTACAACAAGTAAATAAAACAATGACTGCAGACTGGGTGCTATTGTATACTCCCCTACAAATACTCACATACTCCAACAAGGGCTTGGTCCGGATAATACCTGGTGTACTGTCCACGGGCTCAAGTTTAATGTCAAATATATAGTTTGTTTTTATTTGGGAACAAGATTTCCTTAACTCATAATATATTAAAGACACCTCTTAACATTTCCAGAGTCATCAGAGATCTGGATACCTGTGTCAACAACAAACTGTCCTTTGCAAAGGTATTTCCAATACCTTTCAATGCTAATATCTTACAATGCCCCTTCAGTATTTACCTCCCTAAACATTTTAAGGCTCATATGACTATAATATAGAAGATCCAAGAAGCAACAAGGGTTCAGTGACATCTCTGTGATTAATTTGGGATGACCTCACATATATGCGATCACAAATGAGTGAATGTTCCTAAATGCAAACAACATTCTAGCTAAAAACAAAAATCTCAGGTAAAAAGCATTTTTTTTGGAGGGGGGGCTCCACAAGCTCCACTACACCTCTCTGAATTTGGAAGGTCCACCTTCTACACCCATACTATTTATAAATATCAATAAGGCAGCACTGAAAAGGGAAATTAATAAATTCTTGGCATAAAGGCAATTAGTCCTTCCAGGGAAAAGCCAGAATTGGGCAGCTAATACATTTTTAAATACATTGGGCTTATATTGGCTAGGTTCTCAATGGTCATCAGACTACACGGCTAGTATCTACCTTTGAACTTATTACTTTTGCTTCTGTTTCCCAAATCATCACAGAACACTTGAATGGGGGTGGAATAATTTACCCTTGTCTGCAAATGTTCAGCATCACTGTGGTATTTTATGTCTCTATATGTAGAGTCTTATACTTCAGCTCTGATAAGAAAGAAGCTTGGTGCTCAGCTCTGTGGCATAGAGAGATGAAGCCCTGATACAACAAAGATGACCCAGAATTAGTAAGTGACTTAGGCATCTGAGAAGCCAAATGGCAGAGAATGGCACTGAGTGGGCATTGTCAACTTGTCCATCCTGGGGAAGGGCACCAGTCTGTCCAAATGCAATACCAGTACCATCTGGAGATAAAAGGACATGGCAGACAGAAACATGGGTTTGGACATGAGCTTGGCCTTTGGACTGTGTAGCCATGCTCATGTGGTTACTTTCACTTTTGGTTGCGAGAAAGGGATAGATTTTAGACAGGCAAGCTCTAGCCACCACAAGCGGCCACCACACACAGACTGCAGAGAGGAAAATTATGAGCATATCAAAGCAATCCTGTCTTGGTTTATGATTTGTTGTGGAGTTGACTGGTAAGAGCAGTTTTATTTGAATTTATAGTGGATTTGTTATCACTATTTCTAACTGTTTGTAAGTAGGAAGAGACTGCTTATCAACAAGTTTACTTTGATTCATATTTTGTTTTTTTACCTAGTTTCACTTTTGGTTGTGAGAAAGGGATAGGTTTGGGATAGGTTTGGGACAGGCAAGCTCTAGCCACCACAAGGGGCCTTGACAGCTATAAATTTACAAAGACTACAAGGAGGAAAATTCTGAGCATATCAAAACAATCCTGTCTTGGTTTGTGATTTGTTGTGGAGTTCACTGGTAAGAGAAGTTTTATTTATTTTTACTGATAAAAGGAGGTATGACTGCAAGCTATAGTGAGCAGAAGCTACTGCGATGTAAAGAAATTACAACTTCTGTCTGATTGGTAGAACTTGTATGGTCAGAACAACTTTATTGTATTTTATTATTTATTTTTGTCATAGAAGTTGATTTAAGTTCCTTTGAATTCTTTGCTACTGACTTTTGAGTAATTTTTTTCCTTTGCAATATTTTATTCAATTAAAGCTGAATATGGATTTCTTAAATGAGTATGCAATTAATGATTTGCTAAAACACAAGTATCTTGTACAGCATAATAAATGCTATGCATATTCAAAGGTAACAGTGGATAACACTGGTGATCTTTGTTCTTCATGTCAAAAGATGGATGATTTGCTTACCATTGTTAGAAGCAAATCTCGACTTAATGATGATGATTGCACATGTGCAACTGGCATAGCCTGGAGAACTGTTGTCTCATATATTAATGACTGGACTGATGAACTAAATAATGTTAGGCACAGAAAAAATAGAACAGATTTAGGAAATGATGCATCTATTTTCTGCAAAGAACATTCAATTCCTATGAAACATGATGCGGCCCCAGAGAACTATGGAATCGTAGATGCAAGTACTCAGCAATCTGAATATCCGGTGTGTTTAGAAGGAAACATAAAAAGACAGAAAGGAAGAAGTTCTCAACAAATAACAAGGAAGAAAAAGAAACTGACTAATGACTGTAAAGGAAAGAGAATGCGTAGTAAAAAGGATTCTGCTTTGTTATGTAACACACTTGTGACAGGGAATGAAGATATCTGTCTATCAGAAAACCGTCAGTCTACAGAATAAGGCATCACCTTTCCAATGGAAAAGGTAGAAAAAAGAGGCAAGGGGCAGGTGAAAAGGAAGAAATCAAAACTGAACGTGGAAGGATGGAAGAACATTACTGTAAGCAAAAAGAAGAGAAAGGCAGATGTTGACCACATGGCTCAAGCTGTGGATTTACAATGCCAGCTGGATGAGAATTTAATACACAATAAAAACAGTGGAATTAATAAGACTAATAGTGATGAAGATCTATCCTTCATAACAACTGATAGAGCAGAAATGACTGTATTAGAAGCTGAAGATTCTTCAGAGATGGTCAGAAAAGATGTTCTTGTAAGTGTAGATTCAGTTATTAGAGGAACTGATACTTATATTTGCAGAGATGATAATGAACATCGAGTAGTGTTATGCATGCCAAGAGCAAAAATAGAAGATGTGAAACAAGCCTTGGAACGCCTTAATATAAGGAAGTATGGATCTGTTTTTATTCATGTTAGTACAAATTATGTCACCAACAAAGATTCTCTGACTGTTAGTAAAGAACTGACAGCCCTCCTAGATAGTATAGCTTGTACTGGTGTTAGGACATATTTTTCACAAATCACCTATAGAAAGGATAGTCAGATCACTGTGAATGAAAAGTTTTTTGGATAAACACCTACATGGAAAAAAATGTCCTGTTTTAAAAAATGGAAATGTGTAGAGCATCCAAGCCTTCTTTTGGGCACACATATTCAGACAGGATGGTGTGCATTTGTCTAGATCAGGGAAGAGAATTTTTGCAGCAGATATTTTGCAATATTTGACAAACACTAGCCAGGATTTTTGCCAGGTCAAAAATGTAACAGTTCACAGATAGCAACATTTGATGCATCTCTCGTGGTTGTTAATGCTAGGAGCATTAATAATAAAGTGTTTTTATTAGAAAATTTGCTACTTTCCCACAAGATTGATGTTGTGAAACATGGTTAAAGAACAATGACTGGAAACCAGTTCTGTCAGGGTATAAATGTTTTTACTGTAACAGACATTCTAACAAAAAATCAGGTGGAGGTGTTATGATAGGGATTAAAGATAGCTATCATGTTCGATGATAACACCAATACTATAGAATGTGTAACTGTGACAATAAAGACAACCCTGGAGCATATAACAATTGTTGGACTGTACAAACCACCAAAGTCAAGTGCAGATGACCTAGAGGAATTCATACATTTCTTACATGAAACACAGGAGGGAAGAATAATACCAGCTGGGGACTTAAATTTACCAGAAACAGACTGGAATAATATTGATTCAACAACTTTAGTAAAGAAAATATTCACAGAGTATATTCAGGAACAACAAATGCTTCAGACTGTAAAAAAACCTACCAGGGGATGGAATATACTAGATATTGTTTGTGTTCCCAAAGAAATTAACTTCAAGTCAAGTTTTACCACCATTATTGTGCAGTGATCATGGGGTCATAAAGGTTAATTTGTTGCTAGATAATTCTGCCAAACTGAAATCTAAGCCAATGCAGAGAAGGTTAATTACAAATTATAGGGAAGCAAAACAGTTACTATATAAAACTAACTGGAGTGAGGTGTTCAGTGGAAAAACGGTAGATGGAATGTGGAAAGTTTTGAAAGAGAAATTGTTTGAGTGCAAAAAGTAAAAAAATGTTTAACATCAGGATCTAGGCACCCAACATCAGGGGGGTATATTTCCATAAGAACAAGATACCCGATTAAGGTGAGAGACAGAAAATATAAGAAATGAAAGAGAGATCAAACTACAACTTTGAAAACTGAACTAAACGAGCTGGACAAACAGATTAAGCATAGTGTTAGACAAGATCAAGAAAAATTATATAAAGATATTGAACGTAATAGGAAACCATTTTATAGATACATAAGATGTGGAAGGAGTAAAGATACACAAATTGATAAACTGTGTGCAGATTCTAAAATTTATTCTCAGACACAACAGATTATAGATATATTTACAAAATCTTATGCAAAACTGTTTGGCTCCACAAAAGGAGTGGTAAGTTGTCCTAGTGACATCCAGGTAACCCCAGATACTGGAATCAAATTAGATTATATTGAAAAAGAACTGTGCAAACTGGATCCAAACAAAGTGCAGGGAGGAGACGGAATAAGTAGCAATGATCTGAGAACACTTAAGCAAGAACTTACACTGCCATTACATCTATTATTCACTAGGTCATATAAATATGGGGAGATTTCTCAAGATTGGAGACATTTACTTATTAAACCTGTCTTTAAGGGAAAGGGGAGTAGCACAAACCCAGAATCATATAGACCCTTAAGTCAACTTTCATGTTGTGGAAAAATAATGGAGAAGGTAATACTGGATAAGTTATTGTCAGAACTGGATAGGTTGGGACTTGAAACCATATATCAGCATGCATATGTTGAAAATAGATCTATTACTACCTGTAACATGATGTTCTATAACAATATAATAACAGCTATGAATGAAAAATTGTGCTGTGATGTGATTTATATAAATTTAACTTCAGCATTTGACAGGGTCATGCACAAAACACTGATCAATAAATTAGTACAACTAGATATTGATGTACTGTTGATAAGATGGATAGCTGCATGGCTTACAAATAGGACATAGCAAGTATCACACACCAACTGGACAGGTGAAATCCTTGGTTACAGTCAAGGTGTCCCACAGGGCTCTGTACTAGGCCCTTACTTGTTTAGATTGCATCTTTCAGACCTTACTTTTTCATCTGAAGTGTTCTACAGTCTATATGCTGATGACCTGAAATTGGGTAAACTGACTACGAGTGTTACAGATAAGGCATGTCTGCAAAATAATTTGACTAAATTGACCATTTGGGCACAGGAGAATAGTACATTGATAAATACATCAAAAAATAAGCAAATGAGATTTGGGAGACATAAACTGAAGGTGAATATTTAATACAGCACACAGTGATTAAAACTGTAGATTCATTTAAGGACCTGGGTATATGGGTAGATTCAGCTATGAGTTTTTCTAATCATATCAATCAACTGGCTAATGATAGTTATAGAACTATAGGTTGTATAAAAAAGATTTATAAAGTCTAGGACATCAAACATAATGAAGTCATTCGTTGTTAGTTACATTAGATCCAAAGTATGGAATAACAATATGGAAACCCTATAGGAAAACAGCATGAATAAACTGGAAAGAGTACAGCAGAAATATACTAATGGCATCCATGAATGTGAAAATCTAAGTTATTATGAAAGACTAAAATATCTTAACTTGTACAGGATCTCTTACAGATATTTATGAGGAGATCCTATTCAGGTATATAAGGCATTTAGGGATGACTACCTCTGGGAATGTTTGGGGTTATCAAAAAGTAGTAGAGTATCATCAGATAACCTATGTAGAAGATTCTATAAGAATGAGAAGTGCACTAATTGGTTCTCTGACAGAGTAGCTGATGCTTGGAACAGACTACCAAATTACATTAAAGCAAGTACTAGTTTAGATATTTTTAAGAACCGCCTGGACATTTATTATGGGAACAAGTGTTTTGGCATATTGGCAAGCTAGAAGGGCTTTAATGCCCGTGCTTGAAACAGTTGTATGTATGTATGTAAATATCTCAGCCACAAGAGGGAACAAAAATGTCCATAAAGGAAGGCATTACAGGCCCACACATCTATGAGCAAATTAACTACTGAAGGAGAGACATTAGGGTTCATAAGAAAATACCTAATGGTTGCATGGATGGCGGTCTACTACAACCTTCTCTTAACTCACTAAGAAATGAATAGGCTGAGGAGTGGCATGCAGCAGGTGTACGAAAAATGCAAAGAAAGGGGGAAAAAGCTAGCATGGCACAGTGGACAACCATAATCTTCCTCAGGTTGTTGGGCTTCTTTTTATGTTCCCTGGACAGCTGTCTCTGTCCTGGCACAGTGTAAAGTATCTTTATCAGGCTCTAGCCTGGCACTGGTCATTTAGCATGACATGCATATTACAGCATTTAAATTGTGATTATTGCAGGGATTTAAGGGTGATTATGGTCCATGGACTGAGTGTATTTGTTCCACTGGGTCTTCAGGTATCAGTGTTCCTTTCTCATGTGTAACCCCATGTCTGGTATCACAACAGAATGATGTGTACTTCACTGCCCACAGGGACATATGCATCAGTCCTTGCATATCTTCTTACAGTCACCACACCATAAAATACTATAACCATAAGCTGCCTCTGACTGAAGCAGGGACAAAACAACTCCAGGTCCATGAAAGGTATTTTGCAAAATATTACATAACGAAATGGTAAACAGTTACTGACTGGATGCCTTAAGAAGGATGATTTTCATCACAATCTTTTCCAAAAGGGTACAGTAAACTTTTGAAAGAAAACATAATATAATTTAAAGGAAGATATGCAGCACATTCTGTCAGTAAACTGCATGCAGAATACTGGATTCTTAACAACAACTGAAAATGTAGGTTCTACGTTCATGAGGCTGTAAAGCAGTGTCAGAAACTTCCCTCTTATTTGAATATCAGTGTTGCATTTCTGTTGCCCAGTATGACTCCTTCTTCAGCATAATTATCAGTATTACTTTACCGCAGCAGCTATTTACTAATTATGCATAGATCTTCCACATTTTCACATGGGAGTAAGATCAAAGCCCCATGTTGTCACCACTGGTTATAATTAAAGCAGTGACTCCTAATTAATAACCTATCAATAACTCACCATTGCATACTATTAGTTGCTGTTAACCACTACATTATTGTAAGATCTACTTACCTGTCATGAAGAAACTGCAAGCAAATTGTTTCAACAAGAAACCTGCAAGTAATTTCTACAGTGCTGCATTCCTATCATGCTTAATAAATTCCTGCCTTTTTTCTATAAAAGCACATATTTAAATCTAAGTAAATATCACAGAATGCACTTCTGTGTAAAAAATATCTAAAGACAGTAACATCTTAAAATAGCGTTATCTAATATGTGTTGTACAACTTTAATACCAATAGCAGAGGTTAATTTTTTAGTTTGACACAGTATTGTAGGGGTCTGGGTTGTATTTAATCTGGTAAGTACACATAACATGTAGGGGCTATAGTTTGTAAGAAACTGCCATAATTTTCTTGATGGCTCTATAAATACATAATATTGGGAATTACAGTCAGCCATGAATGTAGTGGTGAATTAAATGTCATACATTTTAGCTAGCATTTTAGAAACATACCTTTACTCACAATTTTTTTTTCTTGTTCTTGACTCTGAATTTTTATAGACTATATTTTCTGTTATGAGTCAATAAGTCAGCAGACTTCAGCATCTGCATTCAAGATCAGTGACCTTATATACTTTCTTTTTATATTTTATTTTACCATTTGTTAACTGGGTTGGTATAGTGATCTGAAGACCCTTTTCAAACATTGTCTTGACCACAGGAAAAAAAAAGACATACAAAAGGTTGTTGTGTCTTTCGGCTTTTCCCGGTTAGGGGTCGCCACAGCAGAACTCCGGTCCACTAATGATTGGCAGTTGATTATTACGTGCCGAGTTGCCAGCCCTGATGCACAACCTTCAACGAAGGTACGCCCATTCACGCATGTCTCCACACAGAAGCCACTCTAGCTGAGAATCGAACCGGACAGCATCTTACTGTGAGACGACAACACTACCTCAGCACCACCATCGCAGATAGTAATTAACAAAAAGTGAATAAAGATTCACATATAGCAACACAGAAAGCAAGAGTAATGTACAAATATCTGGAAAGGTCACAACAAATGTATTAAAAAATTAACACATTTAATATACAGATATAGGGATAGTTCATTCTAAACTTTGTTAGAAGAAACTATCATTATAGTATTTATCAAAATGTTTTCCCTCAATTTGACTGAACGTGAGTTTGGTCATAGATTAATAGGGGTGGTAATTAATATCGAATGTACAGACTGTTTTGTCCCCCACCATGAAACAGGAAAAGCATACTGCATATCTGGACTTACTGGAGTAACTTGCCATACAGCCCAACATGTTACTCATGTGATTTGAATTACCCTAACATTGACTGGGAAACACATACGACCAGAAACATGCTCGCTCAGAGGTTCTTAGACTTTGTCACTACAAATGCTCTGGAACAGCTTGTCAACACACCCACAAGAGGCTTAAATGTCCTGGACATTTCACTCACTAACATGGGAGAGCACTGCACCCCCCTCCCCCCATTTGATGTCCTCCCTGATAAGATTGGACCATAAATCAGACTCGTTCAATGTAATTAGAAAACCAAATACCCCATCAGGCTCAAAAATGCTTAAGAATTTTTCTAAGACAAATTACTACTTACTAAATGGAGGTATAAGAAGTTTCAAATCCCCCTTGAACACAGACTGCTATGCTGAGGTGTAAACCAATGCTCTGCACAACCATTTAAGCAGTTGTATAGACTCAGCTGTACCTGACCAGATTAAAACCAGGTCTTGCCAAAAAAAAAACAAGCCACCCTGGTAGATCCGTAGTATAAACAGACTGTACAAGAGAAAGAAACTAATGTCCAAGAACACAAGAGAACTGGATCAGCAGAGGAAGAAATCCCTCTCCAGCTTAAACAAACAAACAAATTAGAGATCTTGTCAAATCCTCCAAAGCTAATTATGAAGCAAAAATACCCTCCCTCTCTAAGGTTTTTTCTTTTTTTTGTGGGTTTGGCATAATGGTTAAGGTCTTCTCCTTATAGATATAAGGTAGAGGATTTGATTATCATCTAGAGTTATTGGTTAGGTTTAAAATGGTCTTTCAAGGCAGCAAAGTGCTAACCTATAAGAAAGGACATTCTTTTCCTATAAGCGCAACCTGCATAACTGGATGGGAAACAGAAAATGTACCCCTGCGTTTCCACCCATGTTCCTGCTGGACAGGGGCATTAGGTGCTGGTTTGTTTAAACATGGGCTAAACTATTGGCTAGGCTTTTAAGGGCCTCAGGGCTAATAGCCTAGTAACCTCCTATGATCCTATGAGCAGTAGTTTGGGGACTTAGTCTCCTCCACAGTGTTGGTAGACCATCAGGTCACCATATAATTCATGGGGTAGAGGGAGGCAGGAAGATTGTGTTTGCTCCATGTAGTAGTGCTTTCCTTTTAGAAAGATTGTTTCTGTTACATGTAGTAGTGCTGATATTTGTGAAATTGAATGCTCTTGTTTTTAGATGCTTGAAAAGCCTAAACCTATATACACATGGGTTTGCTCCTCTTATTCGAACAGACACAAGATCAATATCTGTCACCATTTGGTTGACAGAAACAGATGGCTGACGTGCATGAAATCAGCAATCCACAGATAGGGGAATATTCCCTTTCACTGGGGATTATGTGATCTCGAAGTTAGTATATATGTTAGTAGAAAGAGGTTTGGTAGGTGCAAGGGGGCTCCCCCCCCAAAAAAAAAAAAACACTTGGTTTTAGTTTCACCTGCTCTGACATTAATATGTTGATATTCTTGGTTTTCAATGTTTTGACGTCAATGTTACAGACATCAATCTTGTGTCCACTTAGTGTAAACTACATCTATATCTATATATCTATCTATATATCTATCTATATATCTATCTATATATCTATCTATCTATCTATATATCTATCTATATATCTATATATCTATCTATCTATCTATCTATATATCTATCTATCTATATATCTATCTATCTATCTATCTATATATCTATCTATATATCTATCTATCTATATATCTATTTATCTATCTATATATCTATCTATATATCTATATATCTATCTATATATCTATCTATATATATATATATATATATATATATATATATATATATACGTATAAGTATGTATGTATACAGGTCTACTTCACATGACTGAATTCTCATTTAACTGACTTTCATTTGACCAAGACCAAAATACCTAATTTTCAAATTACTGAAAATTCACTTGACTGAAACTCATTATACTGAAAGCTTACAATACTGAATTTCAAAATACTAACTTGTAAACCATAGACATGCACACTTACAACACCAATGACCAACTCTTTCCAGAACTTAAAAACTACTAACAGAAACCGGAAGATATAAAATCAAACTAGATGGGGGGGGGGGTACGCCCTCCACACACCCCAATGTGGTGAGTTGTGCCCCCACACCCCTCTTAGCTATATATACTGACTCCAGGATCATACTACAGCAGAGAAAAGGGCATATACCTTTTACTTACCTTACAGTAGTCTACACGCTACCACTACTGCTGGGAACGCACAAAACATCCGCCATAGTACTTTAGATACTTCCCATAAACATGTAAGCAGACATACCCATATTTAGAAACACAACAACACTACTTTCTACATATCAATTCTACTACCTTGTTAAAGCACATCTCTGAAAATAGTGCACTGTTTCTCATTTGGAAGGAAGTATCTCCATGCATCAAGTTATTCCCTAGCTTTCAAATATTTCATTTTTTTTTTTTTTGAGTTCTGCAATGACAACCCTTCATGCAAAATATTCTGCACAATACAAAGTTGTTATTAAGTTAAAATCACCCAGCAATATATGCCTAAGTATTGTTTTATTTGATATCTCTTCCAAGTCCTTAGAAGGATCCAGGAAAAAAAATCATACCATCTTTATTTGGTATGTAGATGTTACCTCTACCCATTGCCCAAAGGTTAGTTTACCTTTCCAGATAACCTGCCTATTTGTTACACTGTTTTGTTTTCCTCTCTAAATGTACCAGTGCTTCTCCCAAAACTAAGCACTTTTTTATATCTCCTAGCTTGTGGTCGACGGTAATCAAAACATATTGTTGTTCAATCAGTTTTCTCAAATCTTTGCATTTTCCTGCAGACACACCCATCCCTACTCCTTCTGTCTTTGTCTTTTTGTTATATATAAACATAACTTTAAACTTTAATTTATGTGTAAAGGTTTCAAATCGTTGAAATTATCCACCAAGCTACTTCTGTTGGTAAGGATTATAGATGAAGCCCTTTCATAAAACATGGATTTCATCAAAAAAGTTCATGATTACAAGTTAAAAATCTTAAAACTGAATGGCATATTTAGCTTTTATGCTATCCCCAGTAACACTTTTGCCTTTGCAGTTTAGGAGTCCACTGTTTCACCTCTCTCCAGCCATTTTGGACTACTTGTGACCATGCATAAATATCCTCATTCTCCTCATGTCTCTTGAAAACATCCACCATCTGGTTTCACACAAAGTGAGATTTTTCTTGTCTTTCACATCCTCACCTTGTGGATCCATCTTGCTTGAGTGTAGGCATCTGCTTTCTGACCTTTCTCAGCTACCATCAACCTTCTGGGTATCTGACTGTTTCAAGTGTTGGGTTGATCTAAAGAAATGTCATCTGCTGCTGAATGAACTCCATTATAATTCTTATTGGTCAAATACCCATTGGTTTGTGAATTGGAATCAGTGTTAAGTTTTCCAACATTTATAATCGTTACTGCCTCTTACAAACTTTGTGTCCATCCTACATCTTAACATCGAATCTTCTTTCTTAATGTTAAGACTGATGCTCTTCATTCTCTCTTTAGTTTCAGTGATAAAGCTGCCAAAATTAATTTCTATGTATTGGTTTCTATTTTTTTTTTTTTTTTTTTTTTTTTTTTTTTTTGTAATTTCATTCAAATTTCTTTCTGTATTTTTATAAAGCCAACTTCAGAAGTTGCATACCCAACTGTGCTTTAATTTGCATGCAAAAGATCTGTTTTAAAGGCAAAACTCATGGGTACTTTTCAACCTGAAAACATCTGGGAATGTTTTGTGCTTACAGGCTGACTGTAAAAATTACATTGTCTCACTGAGTTATTTTATGCTTTAACAATAAAGATTCTACATTCTTATACATTTCTTCTTTACCCAAATGCATGTTAAGTATGTCCTTTCTGTCATTTTCACCAAAGTCTTTATTAGTCAAAGTTCAAGAATGGTTGACAGGAAATTTCTTGAAAAAAGTCATACCCATGCTTAGTGACAGCAACAGCTGACCTGCCAGATGTTGCACACTCTGGTTTATGAACTTCAGCTACACCGGTATTTTTTTTTGGCCATCATCCACAACCAAAGCTGCCACACACTGGTTTGTGTGTGAGTCACTGTACCATTGTGAAGAACTGCTTGGTTACTATATATATATATATATATATATATATATATATATATATATATATATATATATATATATATATATATATATATATATATATACATGCACATATATATATCTCTATACATACATACATTTTTATTTTAATTAAAGTTCTCTGAGGAACTAAGATGAACATTACTCCTTGCAATTAAGACTATTTACCATTTGCACTATCAAGAACAGGTCCAGCTCTGTGGAACAAACTATGAGCTGAAACAAAGCATTAAGGTACTCCGATCAAGTTTAAGAAGTCCTTTTCTGAGAACCTCTTTAAGGAAGTCACATGTAAATGTTTTTTGGATAATAGATGAAGTCCTTAAAAGGCTTAACATTCTAAAAATGCTTAGTGTCTCAAATGTTTTCCTTTACCATTTATATTTTCTTACTCACTGTTCTTTTCTTAGAATGTATCTGCGGTGGTGCAGCAGTAGCATTGTTGCCTCACAGCAAGAGGTTCTCCCGTTCGATTCTCGGCTGGAGTTTGGGGAATGCCTTCTGTGTGGAGTCTGCATGTCCTCCCCGCAGTTGGGTGGGTGTTCGAAAGACATGCGTAAATGGGCGTGCCTTCGTTGAAGGTTGAACGTCGAGCTGACACCTCAGCGTTCGTGAAAATCTGCTGCCAATCATTAGTGGACCGGAGTTCCGCTGTGGCGACCCCTAACCTGGAAAAGCCGAAAGACAAACAGCAACAACAACTGTTCTTTTCTTAGAAGACTCTAGGCCTTTCTCTGTAATTTCTACTTTTTTCTCAATCCCATTTGAGGTTTTTATTTATTTATTTATTTTATTTTCAAGAAGCAATTTCTTGCAGCCAAACTGTTGCAATCCAGGTAAAATAATAAAACCTAATGTATACTTTTAATAGAAATATACAAGAACTGCCTAACATTCTACTTTACAATAACTATATATGAACATTCTAAAGTTTTGCAACTGCGTAAACCAACAATCTATCATAGCTGAAATGTGTAACTTAATTCTACCTGTACTGTTTTAATGAGCCCAGGTCACAACTGTAAAGGGTCTCTGGATCAGTCCACCTATCCAGTTACCAAACAGTAAATAAATTCATTGCCCTAGTTAGCAGAAGAATGCAAGTTCAAGCAGTATAATTTTACATGGTAATTCATGCTGCTAAATTATCATCAGCCACCGTTTTTTACTTGATGCTCTACAAAAAAAAAAAAAAATCACAAATGACTACATGGTTCAGTTTTGGTCCCTTTTTATATGAAAGCATTACAGAGTTTTGGATGCATAGGAAGTCAAATGTATTGTAATGAAGATAAATTGTCCAGGTCAATGGATGAGAAGACAAAGAAACTCAGTATAGATAATCCAGCAGAATTACAACTCCCAGACTTAGTGACATAACTGCCCATCACCAATGTTAACATTCAAAAATAAACCTGGAATTACTCACGGCTGTCCACAACAAGTAGAGGGAGGAAAAAGGTCACATAGGAATGTATATGAGCTACACCTATCCTTTGCACAGCTGTCTGTGTGCCTGGGGTATATAGTAATGCAAAATGGTGGTGGCAGTTGCAGAGAAACTGATGGCATGAGTACTGCAGACAAAGCAGACACAGGAGAAGACTGTTCTGGCATGGGGAAAATGAAGTCTTTAGCAAGCTATTACAGCCAGCGCTGACAAGGTAAAGATCTCAGTCATAAACATGCTGGATATTAGCAAACTGCATGCCAGAATTTGCTCTGTTGAACCTCAGACACTGGCAAACTGGCTCACTAAGTAAATACACATTTTTGTAAGACTCATTATGTGGATACCATATTTGCTATACAAGTGGATTAGCTCTGTTGAACCTCGGACACTGGCAAACTGTCTCACTAAGTAAATACAGATTTTTTTTAAGACTCATTATGTGGATACCGTATTTGCTATGAAAGTGGATTAGCTCTGTTGAACCTCGGACACTGGCAAACTGTCTCACTAAGTAAATACACATTTTTTAAGACTCATTATGTGGATACCATATTTGCTATACAAGTGGATGCAAATTCACACTGGCCTGAAGTGATGAGTAAGGAAGAACAACTGCTTTAGAGAGAACACCTGCAGTTTTAAAGACAATTTTAATAGAGCTGACATCAGCCCCTAGTCACAGTTCATATATTTTATTCATCTATTCTCTAATTTTTCTGAGTAATCTAATTCAAGTCACGGAAAAGTCAGGGACACACACAAACACACACACACACACACACACACACACACACACACACACATACACTCTCAGATAGATGCACACTCAAGTATATACACACACGCACACTCAAATAGACATACATACTCAGAAGCACACACACATACAATCAAATACACACACACACACATATACACTCTCAGATAGATGCACACTCAAGTATATACACACACACACTCAAATAGACATACACACTCAGAATCACACACACATACAATCAAATACGCAGATACACACTCACATACACACACATGCCACACAACACTTACTCAGGCACAGTTACTGCCAATTTTAAGGGCTGCCAATTTATATATGGTATATTTGAGAAGTAGAATAAAACCACAGCACTTTGCCAAAAGTCATTATCCTACAAGGAGGAAATGCAAATAATGCAGAGAAGGCACCCCAATTGAGAAGTGAAGTTATTCTCCTACAAGGAGGAAATGCAGATAATGCAGAGAAGGCACCCCAATTGAGAAGTGAATGGGGCAATCACATTTTGTGAGGCAACAGTGTTAAGCAGTGCATCACAGAAAAGTTTGAAGCCCTCATAAAGCAAAGTACTACAAAGCATTTCACTTCAGTAGCCCATCATCCAAATTATTCAACCTTCACTGGAATAGCAGTGAAAGAGAGAGAGAGAGCAATCAGCATAGACATTCAACAAAACAGTGAAAGCAATGGTCATATTTGCAGACAATGCTTACAACGTATGGGGCATGTAATCCCTTCATTATCCATAGCCAGACTCTACTAAGGAAAGTCAGGAATATGGGAGTGCACAACAAGCCAGCTCCACTGAACAGTGTTGCTTTGCAAATGACCATTCTCAACAACAAGATGAGTGCAGTTCACAGTATCAACAACAACACACTGAGGTACAGGGTCTGAGTCGTGTTGTAATATGGTGTCAGGCCTGTGTCAACATATGTATCACCCACTGCTGTTTATTTACTAAACACTGCATAGATGAATAAGGTCATTCTCTTTCTTCGTGCGCGTGCTCACACACACACACACACACACACACACACACACACACACACACACACACACACACTCACACACACAAAGTACAGTGTATTAAATCATGCAGAATTATATGAATGGTTGTATGCAGCATCTAGTGATGTATAAAACTACTTCAATACTCGTCTGCATCAGTTGTGTACTTGTAACACAGAAATATTAAAAAAGTAATAATAGGATTAGAAATTCTTCCATCAACTTCCCCACCCACGCTAACACTAACATATATAAGATAAGAGAAAGACTAGACAATGTATCATGGACAAGTTGATATTAGCAGGTGAGAAAAGATCCAGGTGCAAGACAGAATGATCAGAATTGCCCTACTGCCACCAGGGAATCAAAACACAAAAAACAAAATGGAAATTCAGAGCTGGTATTTCCTTACCTGAACTGCACAATGACAGACCATGCATGTGTACAGTGTGGGATCTATAAACTATTTCCGGCTGAGTAATAACTACAGAATTTGAAATGTACTGCACGTGTTATTGCAAGCTTAAAGAAAACAGCATCATTAACCGACCTATTATAATGACCCCCCCCCCCCAGGCTAGACAGGTATCTTCCTCTATTGAGCTTAATGTAGATTAACGCAATACACCTTACTTAAAGTGATCTATGTAGTTGGATTTTGGTCTACAGACAAAGCAGAAAGTAACACCTAAATCATTGCGGAACTACTGAATTCTGTGTGGCATATACTGTAGTGATCCATGGCCCATGTTTACGAAAAGGTTGCACCATTTATCACTTAGAACTTATACTTTACATCCTTCGGTCGGATCCGTGCTCCCTCTTTGTTAAGCTTTCCTGATCCTTTTCATCTGCATTTATTTTCTCTATTCCTCTAATATAAATGCTTTGTATTTTCCATGTTTACATTTTGAATGATTTTTGAAGGAAAAAGTATGTATCTATAACTTTGGTACAAAATACTTTGCAACTTATATGCAAGGTTTAGGAAAGACTTGCACATTTTTAGAAAACACAGATATGTAACCAAATAATGAAAATAATCTATGCTGTGCATGTGGTTCTTTTAAGGAATATACTTCTCTATTTATCTATAGATCTATAGTTATATCTATATCGAGATATATTTTGAAAGGGTGTAGAATTTTCAGACCTTTTCATATTTGTAACAAATGATTTGACCCGCACAACCTTATATCAAGGCATGGCTTATCTTCACCTAGCAACATATGATATTTTCAGTTTGTAGTTCCAGACAAAATGTCTGCTTTTAATTAATTCCTAGCAAAACAGAATTATGGCAAAATCTAAGTCCCAAAAGTTAACGTGCTTAAGGGGCAGCACATTTACTGTGATGAGGAGATAAGTAATCAAAGCTTGGTGATGAGTATACTCATGTAAAAAAGTTATTAGGTTTCTGACTGCAATAAATACAAACCCTAATTAGGTGGTGAATCATTCTGCCAACATCACTATAGAAACACTGTGTGCATGTCAGGCATGCTGTTTCCAGTGGCATAGTTCTGTCAAAGCCCGAATGTGACCTGTTCCCTGTGGAAAGCAATTTACTGCTCCACTGCTTTATATGAATCACAAAACCCCCAAGATAAATTAATGACAGCTATGTCTGAATGGGGCTTTTCTATGTTTCTTATCTTCAGCAAGACATGCTTGTTTCTACTCAGTATAGAAGACAAAAGCCACTTAGCAAAGCTTCTTTGGTGGGTTCTCACCAGGCACAGACCAAGGCTCTTATTACTGGGTAACCGCCTACATCCTTTAAGGCAGGATGATTGCAAAGTGGTCTAATATACTAATGTAGAACACTTATCCATGGAGCACGTTCTTCTTTCTTCTTTACCTTAGGTATTACTTTTTCTTATCTTCAGTGAGACAGTGGGAACAAGTTCATTGTTAACTGAATGCATGCAAGGAATACTGCTGTATTTTAATAATCATTTTTTTTCAGTAGCTTAGTAGTGCATTCAGCTCCATGCATTTCTGAATAATAATAGCAACACGTAAAGCTGAGTGAAGAATATGACTTGTACAGCTCTTCAGCTTGCATTAAAAACTGTAAAGCAGAAGTTATTCTGAGAACTTACTAACTACAATAGCTATCGCTTCTGCCATTTCTTGCTTCTAGGTAAGCTGCAGCAAAGAATCTGAATAAAATGGTCCATCACTGTATAATTTTTTTTACTGATTCGCACTTTCAGTTAACTAAACCTGCATCCTCTGCATCATATGAGCTGCTACATCTAGCATATTTGTATTACATGCATGCATCTCAAATTCCATTTTTTCAAACTCTGTTTTGGTACTGTTTCATTTATACAGGCACAGTGACCAGGTGATTCACTCTGACTTCTAAGGGCAAAGAATATTTAGAATTTTCATACACTTCCTTATTAGCATAATTATTATTAATAGTTATTGTTAGGAAAGCAGACCCTAAAAACCCTTGATTCTCCATTATTCAATGATAGTCAGTTTTCTTTTTTTTTCTTTTTTTCAGTTAACAGAAAAACTGACCACGATACTAGTGAAAGGGTCACATTCTAGAGAAGGGCTATACTTGACCCACTAAAGCCATTGTGGATGCTGATGTGAAGCTATTGCTGCCCACCTGTTTTGCTACTGCTGATAAGGGAGATGATTTTTAAATCAGAACACAGTCCTCCCATTACTTAAAAGAATGACATGACACAAAGTCTTTGTGGTGTTTGTCAAAATTAGGAATCACACAGGGTAGGTTTGATTTATGCTAATCCTGCTGCTCAGACAGCTACTCACATTATTTTTTAATGTAAACACCTCAAAACAGTGTTTCCAGCAATGCACAACAGCTGTGCAGTTCTGCAATTAGCAGCCCCATAGCTGCACACTGTGACACCACAACCTGAGATAGAAGGCTAAATGGTAACACCACAGATGGCAGGATGCAATTGCTTTGATATTTTGTCCAGAGACATCATATGATAGGACATGACATGCTGTATTTTGAACAACTGATGAAATTTATAGTGTATTACTTTGACCATCACAGTTACTGTCTTCTGAACAAGATTCTGTACTTCACTATTGATGCATATACTGTCTTCTGCCTTGTATCTTGAGATTTATTTATATAATTATTTTTATTTATTTATTTATTTATTGAACAAATACAAAATCATTGAGAGACAAAGTCCTTGAAATCATCACTGGGGTGGTGATGGTAGGGTGGTAGTTATGTCCTATGCATTCATCTTTTACTAAACAATTTAACTGCAAGGTAGCCATAGCTGTAAATAAGTAATACTTAAATGTAATGCTAAAATCATATCAGCAAAGCAAAAGTCAGGATTTCCAAACGTGTTTGTGCATGACTATTCAATAATTCTGCATTGGCACTATAAGTTTCACAAAGTATCCATACATCCAATATAAGATCATATACGGCTTCACTGCAGTCTTCTTTTATTGCTATAAGCAGAATGCCGTAGAAAGAACCACAAGTGATTCTCAGTTTAAAGACCACTTCAGTTCTCAGCAAAGCTAAGCGTCCTGTCTTATAACGGTGTTATTACAGTAAGAATGTTTATCAGCAAAGCCAAACTCTTCACACTTGAAGCAGCCTATAATGCAAGTATACAAAAAACAGGGACCTGCACATTTAGGTGCAATGTTGTTCATCGAAAGGATGACAGAGCTCTAGGTTTACTCACTCCTGGATCTGCCTCTAGAGTAACTCAAGGCTTCAGCTCTAGAAAATCAGCCACATTTTCCATGTCCCTACCAGTACCACAGTAGCCTGCTACAGTTCCCAAGATGCTCTGGTAATGCTAACCACTGCTAATGAGGCAACCTAACCTTCCTTATAATTGTCCTGTCAATTGAGAAGAAAAGCACTGCAAAATAATTTTGTTTAATGTTAACATTCAAAATGTATTCAAAATGAAAGGCTCAGATGGAAAACTAGGAAAATTGAGATATCAGTGACTTCACTTCATTAGCAGCCTACTGCATATGATACAGAATAAAATATGCAAATCTATGCCACTGTCAGAATCCTGGAACATCACTGCCTTCTCATACAAAAAGCTACTTAGGTGAAGTTGCTTGTAGCAACTATAACATTTAAATTCTTTCACACTGATAATGTTCTTCTCTCACCAAAAAATGAAAAGTCACCTTACTCTGTCATCCATTAATATCATACAACCAACGTGCCCTATTATTAAAGAGATCCTTTGTTGCTGTCGGAATTAAGGAAGAAGGTTTTCCGTAAAAGTTTATCTGGCATACTGGAGACATCTGCATTCTGGTTTTATAAATAAAGAGAATTTTATGAAATTTAAGTGTAAGCTGGTTTGATCATCCTGCCATCTACTAAATATTGTTTTCCAAGAGTGTTGTCTGTCTGCTTATCTTCATTTACTTCATGAAAGTATAACCTGGATTTACATGTTATCTGTATTAAGGTATGAGTCTAAACAGTGTCTGATCTGCAAGGAGATTCATGTTTTTCTGACACCTGAATTTTAAGTGTTCTTTAACTGTGTAGGATGTTGTACACTATTAAGATTATGAACCAAGTCCAGGCCTCTTCTCTAGAGGAATCCATGTTACACGGATTATAACCATACCTTTCAACCTCTTAGCATAAGAGGTCTAGACAGCAAAGCCTAAAATAATTAGAAGACAAAGCCCAAAAGTAAAGATAGATTTTAAATATTGCTTTTATAAACTTAGAAAGTTGCTAAAATAACAGGATTTGTGTTAGCATGTGTTTTTTCAAGACAGAAACTGAAATGTATGTCATTATTTAGGGACTTCAATCCTCAATGATTTGCCAGAAAACCACAAATTTTACAAGAAACAGACCAAAATATGAGGTGAAAATTTGGGCAGTCTGTAAATATCTGGGCATTCGAATGGTATGATTGTAATCTGTGTATACTATTCTAACACTCTGCTAATGTTTAGTGTAGCTACTTTTTTCACATTGCTATCTCCAGACTCTGGTTCAAAAGGATCTCTGTACTAGCAATGCACAGAGCTAGCAAGCAAAATAAGTAAACAGGTGGTATCGGTTTAATGTTAATTAATCAATTCTACATATGTATACACATACATACACACACACACACACACACACACACATATTTATATATATATATATATATATATATATATATATATATATGTAGGTTCACTTCGGAATATTGAAATTGTAAAACCTCGAAATTCATATGGTCTAGACCATATGATCGAAGTTTTAGAACTTCGAAATTCTGAATGGAGATCTGCATACAGCGCGGAATGGGAGATTTCTCTTTTTCTCGCTGTAGTGCGATCTCGGAGTTGTTATATCTAAGTAGCAGGGGTGGGGGGGGTGGACATTGAAAAAGTTTTTTTTTTTTTTATGTTGAATTTATTTTGGAATCTCGACATTCTGAAACATCGATCATATGGTCTTGATGTGTGTGTGTGTGTGTATATACACACACACACACACACACACACACACACACACACACACACACACACACACACACACACAGATATAGAATATATAGATATCCATAGGATGCATTTAAGGACGTACCAGTGTTTCAGTTGCATGGCTTCTGAATATTCATGACATTTACTTTTTACTTTTCAAGTCACTAGAGGTATAATCAGGCCAATAAACCAAACCGTACAAGATGTACCAGATGTCCACAGACATTGGGGTACCTGCAAAACATCCCAAATAACATCTGAACCAAAGGACAAAAAATTCACACAGACAGACCATTCAGTTAAGGCTGCAAGAAAGATCCAGCCAAGCTAGAGTCTTCACTGTCTATGACCTTAAACATTCTGCAGTTGTTTCCCATGGGATGCAGGCCATGAAAGCCAAGTGCTGATATCTTAGAGGAATTCACACATTTCTTGCAAGAAATACAGGAAAGAAAAATCATAATAGCTGCAGACTTAATTTACCAGAAACAATCCGGAATAGTATTGATTCAACAACATTAGTGAAGATATTATTGACAGTTTGTGTTTGGGAACAACACCTGCTGTAGATTGTAAACAAACCAACCAGGGAACAGAACTTACTAGATATTGTTTGTGTTCCTGGGGAGATGATTGCTACTTCATGTTACATTTTACCGCCTCTGATGTGCAGTACAAATGGGACTATACAGATTAAAATACTGTGACATAATTCTGCCTATATTAAATCTAAACCAATACACATAAGATTTATAACAGTTTATACTGAAGCAAAAGAGCCACTATGTAAAACTAACTGAAGTGATGCATTTGGTGGAAAAGACAGCAGAAGAAATAAGGCAAGGTTGAAAAGACAAATTGTTTGAATGTTCTATTTCCATTACAACAAGATACTTAAAATTAAGATTATAGCATGCAGTCTAAGAAATGCAAATAAGGGTGAACTTTAACTTTAAAAAATAAATTAATAAAGTGGGCAGTTAAATTAAACAATGTGAGACAAACTCTGGAAAAAAAAAACTTTGAAGAAAATGTATTTAAAGATATTGAGCAAAATAGAAATCCATTTTATAATTTATAAGATGCATTATGAATTAAAGACATGCAAATCAAAAAACTGTGTATGTTCTAACATGTATTCTCAAATACAACAGATTGTAGATATACTTATAAAATCTAATTAACAATAGTATGGCTCCTTAAAGGAGGAGATAATTTGTGCTAGCAACATGCACATAACTTCAGATACTGCAACTGAATTAGATTATGTTGAAAAAACAATTCCAACTGGACCAAGGCAAAGCACAAGGAGGAGACAGAATTAGTAATAAGGGTCTGTGAATGTTTCAGCATGAGATTACAGTACTATAATATTTGTTATTTACATGCACTTGTTAAACCCCTTTAAGGGAAAAGGGGAATATGATAAACCTAGAGTTATAAAGACCCCCATATGTCTATGTTCTTGTTGTGGAAAAATAAAGGAGAGGGTTATTTTGGATAAATTATTGTCAGAATTGGAAAGACTGGGACTTGAAATCATACATCAACATGTATATGATGAGAACAGGTCTATAACTACGTGCAGTACAATGTTCATTAAGAATATATTATATTATATTATACGTGAAAATGTGATGCTAGGATACAATTCATATAGACCTATTTCAGCCCTTAATAAGATTAAACACAATACACTGATCAATACATTAGAGCAACTAAGAAGTAATGTAATTTTGATAAGATGGATCTCCACATGGCTTACAAATAAAGCATGGCAACTATCATACAGCAAATAAACAAAATGAAATTCTAGGTTATAGTTAGGGTATCCCGTAAGGCTTTATCCTGCACCTAACCTTATTTGGTTTGCAAATGGCTGATCTTTCTTTGTCATCAAATTGTTCTAGTGTTTATATGCCAATGACTTATAAAATGGGAACACTCATTACGTCTGTTCTACATAGAGCATGTCTGTAAAGTAACTTGACCAACTAGACCAAGTGGGTACAGATTAATAATATGCTGATAAATACCACAAAAGTAAACCTTGGAAGACAGACACACAGTGGCTGATGTAAATCCTGTTGACTATAAAGCAGGCACATTTTCTATGCTTATGTGTGTACCTTATTTCTGTGTATATTTTACATGCTTGTATGCATGTTTTTATAGTATATATGCAGTATGTTGTGCTTATAACATTTCATAAAATTGGTCTGTTCTGAAATACAGATGCTCATGTGCTCATGTTACTTCCTTATATGTTTTTACTTGATCATGCCAAACATTTTAAATACCTTCATATAATCAGATTACTAATCATATTTTCTATGTGGAGGTTTTCTTCCCTTGCCTCTGCTGAGAAAAGGAATGTCTAGTTAAACTATCCTGGGAAACAAAGGCAAATAAATAAATTCTCAACACTGAAGAGATATCACACATGCCATAATTAGAAACAAATAATATTGCATCAGGCTGCAACAAAACTGTCATTTGGCCGCAGAAGATTGCATTCCACATCTAATATGTCACATTTGAAGTGAAACATTTGGATAAATGAGGTTTGTAAACAAACCAATTTGTCCAGGGATATCTATGGCTAGGGTACAGAGAGTTAAATGGAGTGGGGGTGGGTGGTTTGTTTTTAGAGAAGGGATTTAAGTTTACGGAATCGAGATAAACTTCTTTAGCTGGAAAAGGAAGGGTTCATTTGTGAAGGGACTTTGGAGGAAGTGAGGTAGATGTAGGGTGGGAGTTAAGAATTTTATAGGAGTGTAAGTGGGATTGTGGTCGGGAGTCAGGGAAAATTGTGTTGCAGTGGTAGTATGAGCTGGCAGCTTCCTTTTTCTTGGTTGAGCTGCTGGGGACTTTTTTTTGTGGGTTGTGTTGTGCTCACTTGTGAGCATGCACAGTGTGGTGCTAACCATTATGGAGGGGGGTTGGGAAGCGTGGGCAAGCAATTCTCACTTGTATTAAAAAAAAAAAAAACAGGCCAGTGAATTAGCAGTGGCTTGGTTTATTAATCTTTCTCCTACAGAACACTGGCAAGGTTTTGTCTTTCACTGAATGAGGTAGAGTTTGGAGACAATGCATGCCTCTCAGCTGTCTGGATTTTCACAGAATGTCCAGATTTTTGCCTCATGTTTTGGTCTGTTCCTCATACAGTTTGTGATTTTCTCTTTTTTTTTTTTTTTTGGCAAATCATTGAGGATTGAGTTCACTAGATAATGACAGGCATTTGAGTTTCAGATAGATAATAGCAGGCATTTGTGTTTCGGACTTCATATCCTTCAGGAAGTGAATGGTGGCACGGGAACTTTTGTCTTGGTAATGTTCTAAGAGTGCAGTAGTTGAAATTTGTCCTTATTTTTTGGCTTTGTCCAGATTTTTTGTGCTAGGAGGTTGAGAGCTATGGGGCAATAACTTCCGAGATGTGGAGGGGCAAGAGTTGACTCAAATTAGTGCTGGAGCAGGTTTTCCTCATTTTATAAGTAATTTTTTTTCATATCTATATTAAAAAAATACAGCAGATGCAACGATACATAGCTGATCTTAAAAAAGTAGTGTGCACAGTGCATTGTTTTAATATACTTCTACTATAACTGAACATTGTTTTAAACTCATAGCAGGGGATGTGGTGCATAAACGTAACAGAGGTGGAGACTGACAATGGACTGCTCCTGTGTTCACCTAAATGGCAAATTATTGGGGGTATAGCTTTTCATTAAAACCCAAATTAATAACCAAGAGACTAAAACAGATCTACTGCAAGCATACTATGCTGATTGACTAATTCTCAATGAGTTTCATTTAAGTGCAGAAAGGATGCAGCTATTTCTGTGAATAGTTGAAGGGGGGATAAAGGAAAAGCCAACAAGTAAAGAAATATAAATGGGAGATGCACTGCTATAGATGTAAGATGTAGCAGTTGTGATTAAAATGGGGTTGAAATCTTCCTAGTCAAAGATCAATGTAAACATTATAAAACAGTTCTGCATGCAAAACTACGTTTATGACTATAGCATGAAGGTCATTTGGAGAGGAGCGTCACATTTTATAGTTGGTACACATACTGTGGTTGTAGGATTTCTCTAATTTGTGCCTTTTACTTTTGCAGTGCATTGTCTTGCATTTACTGTTGCTTAGGGCATGTTAAGTTTTTCTTGGAGTGATAAAGTGTCTTTCTTTTGTTGCAGATTGCAAATTTGCAGAATTTACAGCAGAGGTGAGCTGCCATTGTGGCTCACATTTAAGTTTATTTTTGGAAGGTCTGTTGAAAGTTGTCATGTAGGAGAGGGGAAACGGCCTGTGGTCTGGCTGGTGGACAGAGAAGAGGGGCAGGCTTCTCTGCTGCCCTAATGTACGATATAAGGATTTTACATGTTGTGATTATAATGTTATTGTGTTATAAATGGCGTCAACACTGGAGAGAAGCTTTTAAATTATTTAGTTATGCTTTTCAGTAGAACCGGGGTCAACATGATGAAACTATTGGTTGCACACTACCAAACGCAGATTAAGTCTCTTGAAATGGACATTGTCAAATTATATGCAACTATTGTTCATGATACTGAATTTGCATCATTTAAGGGCTTGTATGACAGTGTTAGAGCTACTATTATCAACAGGAAGCAAAAAAAGCTTGCCAGAGATGCTGAATCTTACTGTCTGGGAACTGCAAATATTCTTAATAACAAGAAAAACACAAATCAAGTTCAGCCATTTTCACAGACTCATGTCAATTGCACACACAGTAACCATAGTCTGCTCAGCGCTGAAATAAATAATGCCTTTTAACACCTCATGTGGAATAAATGATTCTAATTTCAATGAGCATCCATTTATCTCCTGCTCCTTTTACCCCCACTCCTAATTCTAACACAAAGACTATTCAATGGCAAGGAAATAGGAGAGGGAGAGGAAGGGGAAAACAGAGGAAACATTACTAAATGATAGTAATGGCATTGTTAACTTTAGCCAAATTATGATGAATGAACGCCAGCTATCTGTTTTAAGAAAGTGTTTTAAGTTTATTCCAACCTCTTAAGGTTATAACAGAATTTAAACTATTCATTTGCAAGCTCAACCTGAAGTATTTATTGAGAGACATTCCTAGTTATCCAGGCACTAACACCAAGTCTTTTACTAACCACACCTATAATCCCACTGTACAACAAACATTGTAGGTGGTCTGTGAGACTTGTGAAAGTGATCTTAGAAAACAAATGGGATGCAAACCAAAATTTTACAATTTTAATTATGATGAGAGAATGACTTTAATAGATCTGAGCAGGAACAATAATATTTGTGTTATGAAAGCGGGCAAGAGGGGCACCATAGTGCTTATGGACACTACAGCATACGAATGGTCCATTTACATCCTTTTGGCCAATGATTCATGTTATGAGGAAGTCTCAGAGGAGATGATTAAAAACAATTTAACTCAACAGAAGTCATTTTATTCAACCTTTTCTGTCAGAATGAGACAGATTATGAGACATACACTTTTCTCAAATTGGAACATCCAAAGATGGCACGCCTTTTTGGCATACCAAAGTTGCATAAAGATCGAACTAAGCCGCCTTTCATACCTATTGTTGCTGCTGATTTTTACAAAATGGAACCCACATTGATCAAATAGTAGAGAAGTCACTATTTTACCTTAAAGATTCCTGGAATTTTTTGGAACTTGTAAGTGATTTAAATAGCTTAGACCAGGATTATTTCTTTGTAAGCATTGATGTGGTCTCCTTACATACCTGCATTAAACAAGATGAAGGAAGTGAGACAGTTAAAGAATTTCTTGCAAAGTACACCACTTTAGATGCATCTTGGCTCAACACCATTTGTCAATTATTGCCTTTTGTTCTCAACAACAATTTTTTGAGTTTAAAAGGAAGATATACATTGATGTTGCTATGGGTGCCCAGTATTTGCCAATTTGGTGATGGTCATTTGGGAACACAAATTCATCACTACACATGAACACTTTCACAAAACTGTGTTTTATTAGAGATTTATTGATGACTTGATTTTCATTTGGAGGTGTTCTGAGTTTGATTTGTTTTTTGAGGACCTAAATGGTACGATTGTTTTGAAGTTTACCATCAGTGGTAAAGATAGGGTTATTAACTACTTGGATGTTAATTTAAAAATCAGTGAATCTACTGGTGTGTTAGACAGTGAGACACTTTTATCAACAATTACTTGCACAGCACTAGTTAACATCCTTTCCACATAAAAAAGTCAGTGATCAAAGGTCAGTACATACGGCTCAGCAGGCTGACAAGCATTGACACTGTCTTTTTGCCTGAGGCTGAAAAATTTAAAGTCAGGTTTCTAAACAGAGGTTATTCCCTGATGATAAAAGACAATGTTATCCAAGAGGTGGTCATGCTTAGAGGTGGGAAAGCTAAGCCCATACTCAGATACACTAATGAGAATCGAGACTCAGCATGCACTAATACACCTGCGAATACTGTTTTTTGATTGGCAGAATAGTTTCACAGGGGCATTCCCTCTCACAATTTCAACTGAAGTGAGAGTTATCAGAGACATTATATTAAACAACTGGAAAATTATCCAAGGGAACCATGAAATGATTACCACCCTTGCCAGTAAACTACCATATTTTCCCGAAAATAAGACCGGGTCTTATACTCTTTCCCCTGCAGAAATACACATTAGGGCTTATTATCAGGTGTTGCCTTATTTGCCCCCCCCGTACAACAATCTACATTTATTCATGTACAAAAATCGACATTTAGTCATGTACAAAAATCGACATTTATTCATATACACAATTTGACATTTATTTGGTCTTTTTCTGTTATTGGGCAACAGTTCTAAGTAATGAGTTAACAGCTGTGTCAGAATTCTACATAAACAGTGCAACAAACATTTCAACTTCAGAATAGCTACACCTTGGCTTTCACAGTGCAATATTTCATGCTTAACAGAAAGTGCAGAAAAATCTCAATACATGTCTATTGGAGGAGGGAAATAAAACTGAAAACAGAAGCAATCCATTCTGTTGCCCCGATAACGGAAAAGTTATTCAGATATAGTCATGTCATCTTCTTCTGGAACATTGTCATAAGTCCCCAACCCCCAAATTCTGGCCTGAATTTCTTGTGACTCCATTTCCTGTAGAACCACTGCCCCCAATCTGTCATGCCTAGCAACAGAGCTCTCCTTAAATGAGCACTGCTTGTCCAAGTAGCCTGCTCGTAGTGCACTGGCAACACAGCTGTCAGTGATTTTATCCCATGAATTTTTCACCCAAGTCACGACCTCTTGCAGGCTAGGCTTCACAAAGTTTCCATGCTGATTTCTCTTCATTCTATTTTCAATGTAGTCATGAGTTCCATGCGCAAATGGTCCCTGAATGGCTTGTTTATTGCAATATCAAAAGTTTGGAGATAGGCAGTCATTCCTGCAGGAATCATTATTTGATCTAATCTTCTCCGTGCAAGGAATTTCTTCATGTCTTTAGCGCGGTGAGTGCTGGCTGAATCCCAGACTAGCAGGCCTCTTTCGCTATCTCACAAAACAAGTGGCAGTATTACATCGACCCACTTCCTTATAACTGCTTGTGTGCACCAAGCGTTTTTGGTTTCAAGAATATAAATGCCTGAAACACGTTCACTCTTATCTTTCTTGTCCTTACTAATGATTAGAGGTGGGGTTTTCTTTCCATCTAGATGACTTGCCAAAATACAGGTAACACGTGCACTCTTGTAACCAGTGGAGGGAATGTAGATTGACGAGGCACCCCTTGTTTGAGATCCTTGGCCCCTATAGGGTTGCCACCTTTTCAAGTGCCCAAAGTGGGACATTTTTTTGTACAAACATCAGATTTTGCAAGGCAAAACTTACCCACAGCCAGTACAAAGGACAGAACTTCACTTTTTTGCATACATAAATGCTTGTTGTTGTAGCATTTTAGTGGCTTAATCTGTTTCTTATAACATTTAGGTGTTTCAGAAACAGAATAACTGTTTTATGCAACTATTACATTAAATATAGGAAATATGTTTGTCCTAATATCTCAGGACATTTGCCATTTTTTTAATTTTTATGCAGGACACAACTGCTCAAAGAGGGGCTGTCCCTCGCAAAGTGGAACAGGCGGTAACTGTAAGCCCATAAACATTGCAGTTTCATCCATAGCAATCATGTTGGAGAGCTGGTATTTAGAAAAGTCGATGCCATCAACAAAGGACTTGAATGCAAGTGCATGCTTAGTAACTTCAGTATCTTCCAGCTTGAACAGTGTTGTTGATCTTCTTAGAGACAGTTCATATCGCTGAAGGAAGCCATCCAGACAATGTTGTGATGCTTTGAATTCTTCTGGGGATATTTCTAACTGCGGTGCCATTGCAAGGGCAGATGCTTGAATATCAGCCTTGCGCACAACTAAAATCTTTGCTCTCCTGTTAGCAATCCATTCACAGATGATGTCTTCCAGCTCAGGAAATAATGGTTGCCGACCTGATCCACACTTGCATTTCTTAGCATTTCCCTCGTCGGCCTGTTGACTGAGGTTATCATATGCTGCACACCATTTTCTGACCATTCGGAGATCTAACTTCTTCTCTTTGCAGAAAGCCTTCAGATTCTTTCCCTGCAAGTCCTCCACAATTCCTTTCTTGTACTCGATGGAATAGCTCTTTCTTTTTACACTCATCTTGTCTGTGGGGGGGTTAATTGAAGACTTACGAGACCGGAGTGGCAACACAAAATTGCGACGGTTAAGAAGACACAACCACAGCCGTTCATTATCAAGTGCACACGCATTGTCTGTACTTTGACCAATCAATGTTCACCTGCCAGTGTTTATGGGCAATGGATCTCAACCGTCAAGTGTGAGTGATGATTAGGGTTACAGTAAGAATTCTGGAGGATTCCCAGGGAAAGAATCTTACGACTTTCTGCAAAGAGAAGTTGGGTGTCCGAATGGTCTGAAAATGGTGAGCAGAGTACAATAACCTCAGTCAATGGGTGTTAAAATAATATTATTTTATAATTCAAGATGTCCGTCGTGTTGTGGACGATCTTAACTGGGGCTTATTTTTAGGGTAGGGCTTATATCATGACCTCCCTGGAAAACCATGCTAGGTCTTATTCTATGGTTATATCTTATTTACGAAGAAATATGGAAAGTTTTATTTACCAAAAATCTTTAAACATCAAAGATTTTATGGAGAGGGGTAAAAATACTGCATCAATTGTAGCAGGTACAGGCGGCACTTTCAAATGCGGAAAGTGCAAGTATTGCAGATATATATGTGACTGTTCAAGTGTGTGTAATGAAGACGTGGACAAAAACATTACAGTCAGAAACAGATATGACTGCAACTCCTGCTGCATTGTTTACATAGCCAGCTGTCAATCATGCATCAGTTTTTATAAAGGAAAGACTGTTAGGAAACTTTCCAAATATACACATGGGCATACATTGGCTATTAAAAAGAGAAACATAAACAACATACTTGCTAAGCACTCTTTGTCTTGGGATGGTTTTAGAAAATTTAGTTTTATTGTGTTGGACCAAGTATGGAAGGTTTTGTGGGCAATTACAATGTTCTGCTTGAATGCTGTGAGGCTGGATGGCAGATAAGGCTCGCAGCTGACAGACAACAAAATCTTAATGAACACATTAATTTAAAGTGTTTTATTCTTGCACAGAGGCTCTAATTTTAGGGGTTTTATTAAGATTTTATATATATTTCATATATATATATATATATATATATATATATATATATATATATATTTTTTTTTTTATCTGCTGGTTATAGTTGTAAAAATTTTACATTGCAGATATGTTACATTCAAGACAATCAAGCTGTAACATGTTTTAAGTTGTTTTAGTTGATATCACTTTAAGTACTTGTGAAGCATTGTGGTCTTTGATTGGTCAGTAAGATCATCTGACTTGGGATGGATGTTTTAAATGTCTTCACTGCTTTTGCACTTATCTTTGTTTTTCTGATGAAGTTCTGACTGTATTAAAATAGAATGAAAGCACTAACATCTTCATTTGTTTCCTTTGCACCCATTATTTCAGACTTGAGTGAGTTTGGTTTAGACTTTTTAAAGTACATTTAAGTTTATTTTTGGAAGGTCTGGTGAAAATTCATATGTAGGAGAGGGGTAACAGCCTGTGGTCAGGCTAGTGGGCGGAGAGATGGGCAGGCTTGTCCCTCTTCTGTTCCCCTCTTGGTGTTGTGGGTTAATGCAATGATTTTGGGGGATGAAAGTGAGCAGTAGGACACTGCTTGATTGATAAATAAGTGAGTGGAGGTATGGACCTTGCTTATTTGGGCAGGGTGAGTGGGATACTCTGCTCTGTTATTGTATTAGAACTAATATTTGAAATGCTGTAATAAAGTTATACTTGAAATGAATAAAGGTCATCAAATGTCAGTTGGTTTCATGTGTATTATTAAAGGGGACTGGGACAAATGAAGTTTGGAAACAAACCAATTTGTCCAGGGACATCTTTGGCAAGGGTACAGAGAGTTAAATGGGGTGGTGGCGGGTGTTTTGATTTTAGGGAAGGGATTTAAGTTTATGGAATAGAGATAGGCCTGTTTAGTTGGAAAAGGAAGGTTTAATTTGCGAGGGGACTTTAGAGGAAATGATGTAGATGTAGGGTGGGATGCAGCAGTTTTACAAGAGTGTAACTGTTAGGAGGGTTGCATTTTTGCATGAACTTGTTACCTGCACTCCCTCTCAGTTTTTCTTTTATTTTGTTTGGTATAGTTATGAAGATGGGTATTGGGTGGAGAAGAGGGACAGGCAGAACAGAATTCTATTCCAGACTACTTAAATGATTTAAAATAATTGCTTTTTCCTTGTTCTACTTGGTCTTTAGTGCTTTTTAAACCAACCATTTTAACATTAACATAGATTCTAGACTTTTGGGTAGATGTGACCTTAAGAAGAGGTTGCTTTAGATAAGATTGTGTACAGATTTTCAATGCCAAGGTTATCTGAGAAGGAGCAGACTGATCATAACACCAGAGCTGACCTCTCTCACATAATTAAGTTTCAGCTCCGTTCCACAGTGTAGTTAATTATGTCTTTGTATAATTCCCTTAGATATACTTCCCATTTTCTAATCCATTTTGTGTTTCACAGATGAGCTGGTTGGACTCCCTTTGCCCTTTGTCATACTCACTAAATGGGTTGAGTGGACTTAGACACAAATAGTAGTTTTATTATAATTTCTGCCTGGCTCATCCTTCATCACTCCTGTCTTGCTCCTGAAAATGTGCACTCCTTCTTTCCTGGACTTCCTGCTTTGGGAGGTGATAAGGACATATTGTTGGTGCACAACATTAGCATATTTCTGTGGACTGTCTCTTGTAGAAAGACACTGATGCAGTCTGCTGAGTAATCTAGGATGAAGCTATGATGCCAAGTCCAGATGTAATGTTACTATACCTGTGCCTGTACAGCTTCATCTGGTTTAGTGTCCATTATTCTAGGAGTGGCTATAAGCACTGGACAGGAAATGGATAACAGTTATGTGGTACTAGGTAAATCCACTCAAATGTAGCTGGTGGACTTGTCTGAAAATATTTCTTCATGGATGTTGGGATGGTTTCACCACAAAGGCTCACATTTCACACAGGAAGACTGGGGTCTAGAATATGGATATACCTGTTACATGACACTGTTAACTCTCTACCCACAGGGGAAGCCTTTTATAAAGGTCATTTGTGGATGGACAGCCACTTGTTTATTCTTACTGTGAATACAATGAAAACAGAACTAACATTTCTGTGTGCAAATCAGAGGCACAATATGGTCACATTTCTAAAGGTGAATTTACTGAATATCATGAATATAGCTACTTCTGGGACTGCAGCTGTAGGTTGTATTCTTCCATGTCAGATTTTGTGCAGGGCAGATCCTTTTCCTTTTTAACACTAATGCATATTAGAACTGTTCGGTATTTGCATGGCTTATGTGAGAGCTTTGCTCCACAGAGAGTGTATAAGTGCATCTTCTCATATACTGTATCAGACTGCCTGACAACCTGTCAGTTCTACAAATATGGCTATACAGACAATAGCAAAGTGAGGATCCATGGTTTCAGGTTTTTATATAGTGGGCTACAAGGAGTAGTGCTAAGGGATTCGGTGCTCCTCTTTGTGTAACCACTGTAAGGGACAACAGATTTGTTTGGGTGCCAGTTGAATACAAAATGCAATCTAAGACCAATCTCAGGGAGCAATGCCCCTCTTCATGCAAACCTGGTGCTTGTCAAGCAATGACATACTTACAAACGTTATTGATTTTGGCCTGTCTACACTATACTTTGCATGTGTCTTGCCTGAGTTGTGACTGCAAATGGTCAACTGCAGGCCAGCTCTCCTCCTGTCTAACACAATAAATAACCCTGTATCTTCAGAAAAGACGGACATACAACACAAAACACTGGAAAAAAAGTATTGAAATATGGAATGGAGATATCACTGTAGTGCATACCACCATTACATTTCATGAAAGGGATGATTCGTTTAGGCTGTTTAGATTTAAATCTATAAGTGAGTATCTTATCAGACCTATCACCAACCCCCACATATTTTTTATGAAATATTGTGCATGCAAGCTCAGCTGTAGTCTAGGGTTTTATAACCTCAGCCTCCATTTACCTGCTATGTGACAATGAGCAAGTCTCTTAACTAGAGATTGTTCTGAGGCGACTAATAATCTGGGCAAGGTTCCTGATTAGCCTCATGGAGTACATACCTAGTAACTACCTATGGACTTATGAACCAATAGGAAAAGAAAGGTCCAGGGGCTGCCAAGGGTTGGACAAAGATAATGGAAGTAGGAGGTGGAAGAAAGAGTGGCTTGGGTGTCACAACTGTTACTCTTCTTAACACGAGGAGAAGACTAGTGATCTGTACTCATCCCCAGGTTATAACAACAGACACATAAATATATTGCTAGTTTATACTGAATACATGCCATGGCCTTAACATGGCAAACAAGTAAAAAGTAACGCATAATAGTGTAGCTCCCACTGTATTTCATGTAGAAGTAATAGACTGTAGTTTTCCATTACACCACAAGGTGGAGCTCCTTTTCAGGAATATAAAAGACAATTTTGAAAGTGAAAGAAGAGACTGGAAGACTAGCTGAAGAATGGAAGACTGAAACATGTAGCTGAAGGGAAAAGAGCCTTGCAGCATGACTGGCTTTTCTTTTCTAGTGCTTTGGGACAGGGAAGTGAAGTAGCAGATTGTGTCTGTCTCTGGCTGAAATCCTGGATGATGGTATTTTGTGGAATCAGGAGAGAAGTCTGAAACCAGTAGCTCCATTCCTGCTATGATTCAGCAAGAAAAGGAGTTCCCTTGGGCCTAGTACCCAAAAGCCATAGATGATTACCAGAGTTCTGGTAGGTAATTTTCTACTTTTCATCAGAGGAACCATGGCACCTGGTCACTAGGATATTCACGATGGAGTGGTGAGGGGCTCTGTCCATCATTTTGTATTTTTATAAGATTGTGGTCCCCCCTCCCAAATGCTTTGTGGATTACAAATAACTGGGATCCATATGAGCTCCAACTTGGACCCCATCATGCCGGCAGCAAGACTGTAAATAGTCACTGGCCAGTGAACAGGGTATAATAGAGTGTTTCATAGTTGGTCTGCTCAGAATTGATTAAGGGGGTAGAGGGTGTTAGTACTGCTAAATCACATTGCATTCTCTCATATTTGTATTGTGGCACTATAAATCTTTATTGTTCAATGATAATGCATTTTGTCATGTTAGTACTGCTGCCTTAAAGAATCTTTACTTCTCAATGATGTTGCATTTTCTCATATTTTTTATTTATTTATTTATTTATTTTACATTTGTTGACCAAGGTAGACCAACTGGATATATGTCCATTTTCAGCGGAGGCCCGGGGAGAAAAGCTCCACATACCAAAAAAGAGACAGTACATACATCACTGAGTGATAAACTCAGACAGACATGTTTAGAAAAATATAGACAAAGAATACAGGCAGATATCAATATATACAATGTGCAGACTTACATCTGATTGGCAAAGACATATCAGAAAATGCGAACATAGAATACAATCAGATCTCATAATTCACAATGCTTAGACATTCAAATGCTATGAGGCATAGATACTTGGCTAAACAGCAGGTTGGGTAGAAAGACATGTATCAGTGATGTTGTTAGTCAGGTTTAGAACAAGAGCATAGCCAATGAGATGTGAGGTATTTTTTGAGTTCTCCTTTAAATAGAGGTAGTGAGGTTTCCTTGGTAACAGTAGTAGGGTGTAGATTCCAGATTTTACCAGTTGAGTTGACAAATATAGCATCACCTGCATAGTTGTTGGATTTTTTGGTCAGTATCATTAGTTTATCAGCTGAGCGTAATGGCCTGGGGGCACTATGAGGGGTGAGAATATTTTTGAGGGCGGGGGTGTTATCAGGTTGATGGAGTACTTTATGTGCTGCTATAAGCTGGTTGAACTGTAGAAGGGTAGGATACTCTACCCATCCCAGTGCTTTTAGGTTCTGGCAATGGTGGGTCCTAAAAGCCATGCCAATAGCAAATTTGGCTATATGATTGTAACATCCTGATAATTTGTTGAGATTGGGTTTGGATAGGTTGGTGAGTACAGGGGAAGCATACATAAGGGTAGAGAGGATGTGTGATCTTGCAATAGATACCCTAGCTGGGGGGGGTGAGAAAAGGTTTGGCTCTATATACAGGGAGCCAAGTTTTTTGTTGACGGACTTAATGGTGTGATTGACATGTTTATCAAATTTAAGGTTGTTTTCTATTATTATGCCTAGAAGCTTTGTATGGTCATCAGGGGAGATAATGGTGTCATTGCTAGATTTGATGTTGAAGGAAGGAAGAGAAATTCTATGGTTTGGGGATAAAAGTAGTAGCTTGGTTTTGTTAGGATTTAGAAGCAGGCGGCAATTAGCTAGCCATGTTTCTACCATGCTGAAAGTGGTCTGGGTGAGGGTCAGAAGTTGTGTAGGAGAGGAGGCAGAGCATATTAGCGTTAAGTCATCTGCATACTGGATGCAGGTGGCTCTTGGTATGGTGGTGTGCAGATAATTGATAAAGATAGAGAAAAGAAGGGGACCTAGTATGGACCCTTGTGGGATACCTAGGGTTAGAGGAAGTTGGGATGACAGCTTGCTCTGCCATAAGACAGCCTGCTGTCTACCATTTAGGTAGGAGTGAAACCATTATACTGCGTATTGGTCTAAACCGATGGTTTGTAAGGTATTGAGCAGTAGCTGATGGTTGACCATATCGAAAGCTTTTGAGAGATCTAGGATGAGTGCTGAAGATAGTTTGTTGTTGTTATGATGAAGACTGATGACTTTAGAGAAAGATAGAAGGGCCGTGGTGGTACTGTGGTATGGCCTAAAGCTGTGCTGAGAGTCAGCAAGCTTTCTGTTTTGAATAAGAAAGTGCATAATTTGTTTGTGTATGCATCTTTCCATGATTTTAGCTAGTGGTGAAAGATTGGCTATAGGTCTAAAGTCAGATAATTCTGTGGAACTTCCTCCTTTATGGAGAGGTATAACATGTGATATTTTCCATATTGCTGGGATGGATCCTTCTGAGATGGATCTGTTGATCAAAATAGAAATGGGAAGTGCTATGGCATCAGCTGCTTTTTGAAGATATTCAGCTGGGAGGTGGTCGGCAGCTAGTGTAGTAGGTTTTAGCTTTTTGAGTAAGGTCCAGATCAGGTTGGTAGGTATGGTTTGAAAGGTAAAGGTGGGTTGGGTGCTGGGTGGATCAGAGCTAGATGTGCCAGAGCTGGTGTTTGAATCCGATGGAGTGAGATGGGTAGCTAGAGACTGGATAGTTTCAGTAAAGAAGGAGTTTGAAGCTGTTTGCAATTTCTACAGGGGATTTATCAAGGGCAGTTGAGGGGTTAGAAGTGCGGAACAGCCTGGGTGGAGAAGATTGTTAATACCAGCCCAGAACCTTTGAGGTTTTAGCTGATATTTTTTGTTGTAGGAAGGTGTAGTGATTTTTTTTGTCTAGAATAACAGATTTTTTCGTCTGGTTCCTCAGCTGCTGGTATCTTACTTGGTCCATAGGGGCTTTGGTAACATGCCACCTGACCCAGGCATTGCTTCTTAGTTTGATTTTGGTTTTTGTTTCTTTAGATAGCCACGGTGCAACTGCGGCTTTTATATGGATGGTACGGGTAGGAGCATGGTGGTTAAGGATAGCCAGAAATCTGGTACTGACTTACTCAACTGCTTCTTGTAATGGGAGTGATTTTAAGACATTCCAATTACGTGCTTTGAGTTCTTTTTGGAAGCTATCAAGGTTAAAGTTCCTGACGTTTCTTATAGTTTTGTAGGTTGGCTGGTTGGGAATGTCGGCTTTGAGCCTAATAATATAGGTAAGGCAGTGATCACTTACATCATCGGGTAATGTACCTGACTTGTACTTTTGGGGTGGCTGTTAATAAGTATCCAATCAAGGATACTATCTTTGACTCTATTTTTGCTAAATCTGGTAGGGGCGGCAATGATCTGAGTAAACCCGTGGAGGTTTAAATGGGTGGAGGGAGTTTCAGAGGAATAGGTGCTCCAATCAATGTTAAAGTCCCCGAAGACAATGGTTTCCTGGGAAGAGTTTAGAAGCCAGCCAATGTAAGATATTTTCTAGAGTATTATCATTCTTGCCGGGTGTATTTGTATTGTTGCATTATAAATCTTCATTGTTCAATGACATTGCATTTTGCACGTGTTAGTACTGCTGTTTTCAAGAATTTTACTGCTCAGTGACATTGCATTTTCTCATATCTGTATTGTTGTATCATGACTCTTTTATTGCTTAATGACATTGCATTTTTTTCCTGTGTTTGTATTGCTGCATTATAAAGCTTTACTGCTCATTGATATTGCCTTCTTTGCGCATGCTTGAATGTCAAGACTTTCTTCTGTTGAGTTCTGGGGAAGAGGGTGAATGTATGTTTTCATTGCATGCATATCTCACCTTGCCTTATTGCTAACTGGTGCACTGTTAAAATAATTTGTTTATGGTTGTGCTATTGCCTTTTTAAACTAGATGTGTCACCTAGAATAAAATCTGTCCCTCTTGCCACCTTGGTGTGTTGGGCCTATAGGGGTGTCACCAGAGTCAGGTAGGAAAGAACCCATATCTCTTCAGCTACACCTGCGGGTGCACTACAACAGTAAGAAGGCTGTGGGCATAGTTACATGGTAGCAACAGAGCAAACTGAATGCCGAGCCAGTGCTAATAACTAAAGCTACTGGCAGAAGTATACAAGCAAAAATCTATCACTGCTATATTTTATTATACTGGATGAGAGACTGGGCTTCCAGACAATTTACCGAGAACAAATACAAGAAATAAAAAACACAGCTTTCAAGAATAGCAGAAATTCATTTTTTGCAGAGGTGAATCAAAGTCCTCCATACTCCAATGCACAAGACATCACATCTGCATCTAAGCACATGCAAGCAATCCCCAAATTTACTAAATCTCACTGCAAATACAATGTCACAAATATAACATCCTCAGTTTTAATGTGTTATTTGACTAAGTGCATAATATTACATAATTAGATACTGTATGACTGTCTAGATCAGACAGAAGTCCCCATGGACTATGATGTTTGCAGATGACACTGTGATCTGTAGTGAGAGTAGAGAACAGGTGGAGGAGACCCTGGAGAGATGGAGATATGCTCTAGAGAGAAGAGGAATGAAGGTCAGCAGGACTAAGACAAAATATATGTGTGCGAAAGAGAGGGAGGATAGAGGAATGGTGAGGATGCAAGGAGTAGAGGTGGTGAAGGTAGGTGAGCTTAAATACTTGGGATCAGTAGTTCAGAGTAATGGTGAGTGTGGAAGAGAGGTGAAGAAGAGAGTACAGGTAGGATGAAGTGGGTGGAGAAGAGTGTCAGGAGTGATTTGTGACAAACGAGTACCAGTAAGAGTGAAAGGGAAATTCTACAAGAGGGTAGTGAGACTAGCTATGTTATATGGGTTGGAGACAGTGGCTTTGACAAAAAGGCAGGAGTTTGAGCTGGATGTGGCAGAGTTAAAGATGTTAAGATTTGCACTGGGTGTGACGAGGGTGGACAGGATTAGGAATAAGTATATTAGAGGGTCAGCCCAGGTTGGAAGGTTTGGAGACAAAGCCAGAGAGGCAAGATTACTTTGGTTTGGACATGTGCTGAGGAGGGATGCTGAGTATATTGGGAAAAAGATGCTAAGGATGAAGCCACCAGGTAACAGGAAAAGAGGAAAGCCTAAGATAAGGTTTATGGATGTGGTGAAGAGAGGACATGCAGGTGGTTGGTGTGATAGAGCAAGATGCAGAGGACAGGAAGAAATGGAAACAGATGATTTGCTGTGGTGACCCCTAACAGGAACAGCCGAAAGATGATGATGACTGTCTAAAACCTGTTGCAATTCTTTTTAGCTTAAAGTAATAAAGTACAGAAGAGAGATGTCAGCTTACAGGATCATTTCATCTGCTCTATGTACAGTACATTTCTGTGCAGTTAGCTAGTAATATCGTATGCATTTATACTGTTACACTGTTATATTCTTATATTATGGCACCGAAGGTGATGCAACACAAAGCCATTAAAGAAGACTGATCCTAACAGCAAAGCCTTACACTACTAGTAACTACACTGTCAGACTATATTTCACTTATAGTAACTCTTCTTCTTCTTTTTTCCTGGCTGAATTATTACACAGGTCAAAGCTATCTAACATGCTTATTTTTGTCATAAATGACAGTGTTAAACACTACAAGTAAGACTTCTGCCTCACAGCTCTAGAGCAGACCTCTCAATTGTCCTTGTTTTGGAGGAATGTTCCTGTTTTTTGGTCTGATTTACTCCTGCACATGATGTCCATATATTTGGAGGTATATTTCTATTTTCAGGCTTCATTTGCCATTACGCACTATTTTCTGGATTCCCCCCTCTTAACAGATGATTTTTGAAGCTGTTTAGTAAACGGTAAACCTCACTACATGACCAACATACTAAAGCCAGCAATAATTTAAAGAAATGCAGTTCATTACAGTATTCAGATTTTTCACTGTATTTTTAATAATTTGCCTGTACTTTTCCATCATTTTTGTCACCCTGTTTTCCAAACATATTTCAGAGTAGTATCCCACATTTCCATTGTAAACAGGAAAAGTTAAGTGCTATTTGGTTCTCAGATTTTACACAAATTAGATGTCTAGATTTTCTTCTTCATTTACGTAATTTTCAAGCGCCACTGGTCCTATTTTTAATGCCTGGAGATTGAGAGGTATGCTCCATGGTCTGGCATTCATTCATGATTTCTGGTCACTGTCTGTGTAAAGCACATCTCTCAATCTGCAGATACTGAAAACAGAAGCAAAGGCCCTTGAAAAATAAGAACGTCCAGCTAAATATCAGTCTATCTGATTAGCATAAATTTAAATATCAAATAACACATTTCCAGCTTCCGGTGGAAATGTGGGATACTATTCAGAAACACAGGGTTCAAAAGAAGAAGTGACAAAAATGCTGAAAAAATATATGCACTCAGAAACACAGGGTTCAAAAGAAGAAGTGACAAAAATGATGAAAAATATATGCACATTATAACAGAGTATAAAATCTGTATCACAAAATTCTACTACCCAAGGTTACTTAGTTTTGCTTCAGAAAAACGAAGATGTAAGATGTGTGTGTCCTCTTTCTTTAAATTAGTTTTACCACTAGTACGTTGTTCATAGTGTGTGGTTTTCTGTGTGCTAGACAGCTTCAAAAATCACATCTGAAGAGGAGGATTCAGAAAATTTTATGAAAGAGTGAAGTAAACCTGAAAATAAGGCCATACCTCCTGCATTAGGGACATGCTAAATCAGGCCTGAAAATAGAAATGTTCCTCCATAACAGGGACAGTTAACATGTCTGACTTTGCACTGTTTCACTTTGCCTGAGTGGCTTTCCTCTGGGTACTCTGGATTACTCTCAGTTCCCTTCCACTTCTCAAAAACATGCTTCTCAACTGACAACTCAAAAATGGTGATATACATATATATTGCACTTATCCCGACTTTCTCCATATCTTTTGGGTTTCTAATACCATGATGGGAATGGACTCCATTCCTAAATCAAAGTATGATTAAAGTTCATGAAATTAGTATTGTTTCAATCTTTGATGTCAGCCAGAAATGCTGTTTGCAGCACCCGCAGTGTTCCCAGTCATAACTCCTGCAATTCGTATGGAGTTACATGTATTTGTAACATATCTAAATATGATTGTAGATTCTTTTTTATACGACCCGTTGCTCCTACTACTGTCGGAACCGTCTGCGTATCTTTCTTCCACGTTGCTCTCGTTTCTGCCTGCAAATCCTGATATTTTATGACTTTGTGTCTCTCTGTATGCAAGACACTGTAGTCACTGGGTGTTGATGATTTCAATGATCAGTGCTACTTTTGTCTTCTTTTCATGGACCACTATATCTGGTTTTCTACCATCTACCTTTGAAACTGTTGGTAATGAGTGATCCCTTGTGACATAAACTTCATCGTTGTCTATGATGCTTTTGACTCATGTTTCCAGTGTTTTTCAGCTACTTCAGTATTATAATGTTTGCACAATCTCCAGTGCAAAGGTCTTGCCACATTATTATGCCTTTCAGTACGCAGTCCTTCTGCCATTAGTATATCACAACCAGCAACAAGGTGTGCAACTACAAAACTTATATTTATCTGTTTCCCCCACATGTTCAAAGGACTTTGTAAACCAACGTGTATGCAATCCACTACCTTGGGCTGCCAATATTAACCTTTCATCTTTTGGTTTGAATTTGCCTCTCCTTAACCATTCCTGCATTCAATCCCGATTGACATGAGGTTCTTCCAGGAGTTTTCTATACTTGCAACTATATTTATGCATTTTCCACATTTCTTGCTTTTTCATCTGATCCTTCACTTTATAATCTTTTTTTTTTTTGGCGCATTCAGTTCCTGCCTGGCTTTTATCTTCTTCTGGTTTGATTTCCATTCCCACTTGATGCCGATATGCTTCTATTAGGCTAAGAAGGAAAGTCATCTTAGACTTATTCTCATCATATTTCAAAACTTCTACCATGTTTGGGTCTTGTGAGGTCAGCAGATATATATGCAGTCCCACAATTGAAATCTATACATGTAATCAATTTCATGGAGGCCCATACCTCCTTATGAACATATAATCTTGGTATGCACTGACTTTTATAAATCATTTGATGAGCATGAAGCATCCTTCTTGTTTTCCTTTCTAATCTATTGAACATCTTTTGGGGCCAGTCAATCACTCTAAAACTGTAAGTTAGGACAGGAAGAGGAAATTGGTTTATAGCTTGAATTTTGTTACTAGATGTCAATGCTGTTTTCAGGATTAATTTAAATCTTCTAAAATATTCCTTACTACGTTTATTTGCATTTGTTGATATTTTATTGTTGATCCTTCATCAATTCCCAAATATTTATACACTCCTTCTTGCTCAAGTTGTTTTATATCACATTTTTGCCCCAAACTGATGTTTTTTTTTAGTGATGTAGCTTTCCTGCTTTAAAGGTTGCATTTATCAAGACCAAATTACATTCTTATATCATCTGAAAAAGTTCTGACTACTTGCAGTTGTGCTTTCAGTTCCTCATCTGGTGAGCTATACAGTTTTAAATTACTGACAAAGAGAAGATGAGAAGTCTTCACACTTTGTTGCTTTCTAGGAGCCAAATTATAGCCATGACCTAATCTGTTAAGCAGACAGCATAATGGGTTAAGGGCAAGGCAAAAGAGCAATGGTGACAGAGAGTTACCGTAGAGTATCCCCCTTTGAATTCTTATCCTCGAATAATAATTTACCCTTAAACATGGCTTAACTGCAAAGTGGTTTACCACTGTTTAATGGTTATTGTGATGTAGTTTATCACTGTAGGGTGTATCTTATACATTTTTAAGCACTCTTGTATCCATGAATGTGGGATACTATCAAATTATTTTTGTAGTCAATCCATGCCATACTTAGATTCTTCCCCTTTTTACAGTTCTCCACTATGACTTTAACAACAAATGATCCTTTGTTCCATATGAATTTTTTTGATTGTTCTATTGCCATAATTGAATTTTCTTCTAAATGACTATAAACAATGTCTGCATCAATTCAAGTGTATAGTTTATGTGTCATCGGAAGGCAAGTTATTGGTCTATCATTTTCAGGGTAGCTTACAGGTTCACTCTTTTGTAGTAGTATTGTTTTTACTGTTGTTAGACAGGTTGGTTGTCTGTTTAGGGTGTGCATATAAAAAGTTCTTATTCATGGCTAAATCGTCATGTAAATATGTTAATACTTTTAACCAGAGGTTAGGTATTGCATCTGGGCCTGGGGTTTTCCAATTAGAGGCTTTTCTTAACTTAGTTTCAATCTCTCTGGCTGTTACTTCATCCCATCTCATATCCTGTACATTTGAACTTCTTATTCTTTATTTTACTTCTATCTATTTAGCATGTTTATTATGTTCCATAGGATCTTCATAAATACTTCTCCAGAATGTATCGGTTTCTTCTTTTTTGGATGGTCTTTCAATTCCTTTTACTTTGTTCCCCATTTTTTTATAAAACATTTTTGGGTCATCAATAAATTGCTTATTTTGTACTTTTTCTTTATATTTATCTGTGTATCTTCTAACTTTTTCTGCCTGTCCTGATATTTTTAGTTTATTATTTGCGATAGTGCACAATAAATCCTGATACATTATAATACTGCACATTGCTTTTATCATGTCTATCTCTGAGTATTTTTGTTGATCTGTTCCCTCTTCTATACTCTTCTAATAGTGGCACATCTTGTCTTAATTGCTTTATAGTTTTCTGTAGTCGATAGTTCCATGATGGTATTCAATTTATCCCCTTCCTTTCCCTTACTACCCTGTTGTTCTTGTGGTAAAATTTTATCTGTTATTAATTTAGCTGCACGGTAATATATCCTGGTTACTTCTGTTATATTGCATGGATATCCATGTACAGTCCTAATTACTGTGGACATTTATTTTATCAAACTTCTGACTTTTGGGGTTTTATTGACCTTCTGCAGCCAATTTCTTTCATTGATCTTAATATGTCTATCCATCTCTATTAAATCAAGTAACTCTTCTCGTAAACCATTTTCTTCTAAACTGAAGGCACTTTTTTTTGTTCTCCATTTCCTGTGGGCATTGAACAGAAAGATCTATAGCATCTTCCTGTGGTACATTCTCTTCAATTTCATCCTGTGTTATCCATTGCTCTGTCATATGGGAACTCACAGGCCTTCACTCCTCAACATTGACTGCATCAGAGTTGCCACGGTTTCCTGTTCCTTCCCTTGCTGTCCAGCTGCAAGTGAATGTTTATATTGGTTTCCTGTGAAAGGCTCCAAAATATTGGCGATGGCGCAGTGGTGCAGTGGTTAATATGTTGTCACCTCACAGCAAGAAGTTCTCTGGTTCAATTCTCAGCTGGGGCACCTTCTGTGTGGAGTCTGCATGTCCTTCCTGCATTTGCATGGGTTTCCTCCAGGTACTTCAGTTTCCTCCCACAATCCAAAGACATGTGTCTAAAGCATTTCTCCTTGGGCTTCCATTGAAAATAGGCTCTCTCCTAGTTGGACTTTCCCAGTCAACAAATGTAAAATAAATAAATCTTCATATGGCAACTGACCAGTTGCTTCCCATCCCACTGGTCTCTCCTTAATTTGGATACCTATTGATCTATTCTGCTGTGGTGCTTTCTGAGTTAGATTTTCTAAACTGAATCCTTCATTTTGCAGGTACTCCATAACCTCAGTTTCTATTTCTTTAACTTCTCCATTACTAATCTCCTTTTCTACTTTTCCTCTTTGCCTTCTTATTTTTTGTATTGTAAAATTTTGCATATTCAGATTCCATTGTCTGTGTTTCTCTTCAAATATCTTTGCTGCTGCACTTTTTGAATTGATTAGTTTTGGTTTCTCCTTTGCATAAACATTATACCATATTAAATCTGTTTTTCTTTCCCATGTGCATATGTCTTCTTCAGATATCTTCTAATCATCCTGGTTCTCCTTACTTTGGGAATTCTTTCTATCATGGTGTGATGTAACCTGTATTAGACCTTCTACACCAAATCCTTCACTTCATAGCCATTCCATAACTTCTTCTATTTTTTTAATTTCTAATTTACTAATCTTCTTTTCTGCATTCCCTCTTTGTGATATTATTTTTTTTTTTATTATGACATTTTCCATATCTGGATGCCTTTGCTTGTATTTCTCTTCAAATATCTTTGGGGGTGCCTTTTTTGTACTGATTAATTTGGCTTTCGGCTTTGCATGAATGTTGTACCATATCAAATCCCTACCTTTGAGGCCCAGGTGGTAGCTGAAAAGGATCAGCTTACATAGCCAGTTAACAAATAAATAAATTAAAAAAAAATAGTAAACTTGAAACACGAGGCACAGTGCAACAGTAACCAATAAACAATAAAACACTGTGGAGAGGACAAACCGCACCGGACAGCCGAGGTATTTTAAACAGATTAAATTAAAAAAATGAACTTCTGAATTCTAGACAGGCAGCATTAGTCACAAATTTTGCTTGAGGTCCCAATGTATACTTAGAATACTGAAAAGAAAGTAAAAAGTCTGCCTTCCTCCAGAGAAAACTATCAAAAGTGTCTCTTAAACATGCTTATGTTTTATTGAATTAAATGAGATTTTATATTACGATCCCAGTGCAAACACACAGCTTTTTTCTTTGGAATATTTGTTTTATATTATTGTAAACTGCATTGTTTTCTTTTTAACTGAAGTTATGGAAAGTGATGGCCTTCTCTGTACTACTACTACTTCTTTGGAGACATATATGAATAAATGGAATAGATTTACTTGGCATAAGTACCTGACAATAATCCCACACTGTCTCCATTCCTGCAGTTTGTTTGGCTTGAGAAAGTCAATAATTTTTTCTTTAAGAAAGAATTCTAACATTTTCATTTTTAATTATGAATAGTAAGCTATCTAGTAGAAGAAGGAGTTAAACAAATAACTATCCTTCAGACTTCACTGAAAAGGTTCAAATCTTAATTTCAAGTGCAAAGACAAGATGAAAGCAAGTCAAGGTCACATGCAAAGTCAATAACACATTTCTGAGCAGATGAACAAATGCATTTACAGCAATTCAGCAAACAACTTCTTTAATTTGTTTTACAATACTATCACATAGGGATGCACATAATATAATTGCGGCTGTCATCTCTAACTGGAATGAATAAGACATTTCTAAACAATCACTAAGCATTCACATTTGTAATACCTAATAAGTGATTTACGAGCCTTTATAGTCAAATTATATGAGCGGCAGAGTTGTGCACCAGTTACCATTTTCACCTCACAGTAAGAGGTTCTCTTGCTCAATTCTAAGCTGGGGTGCCTTCTGCGTAGAGTCTGCATGTCCTTCCTGCATTTGCATGGGTTTCCTGAGAGTGGTCCAGCTTGCTCCCACATTGAAAGACATGCATCTAGAGCATTTCTCCCTGGGTCTCTGCTAAAAATAGGCTCTGTCCTAGTCGGTCTTTCCCGGTCAGTAAGTAAATTAATATGACAGACAGGCAGATAGCCAGACTCATTAAGTATATGAGATATCTCTTGTCTCTTTCTGAATACATACATACATGCGTACATATACACAGGCACACACACGTATATGCATGCATGACTCTGTGTGTGTGTGTGTGTGTGTGTGTGTGTGTGTGTGTGTGTGTGTGTGTGTGTGTGTGTGTGTGTGTGTGTCTACCTAGATAGATAGATGGTTTCCCTGCATCTTGTCACATATTGCTTTGGTCCACAAATGTTAAAGGTGGATGAGTTGTCAAAGGTTCAGACAGTTGAATGTCTGACATCTTAAAGTGCTATTTATCCAAAACAGATGAGTTGGGATTGGGAGGGGGTTAGAGAGTGTATGTGTGTGT
>NC_056745.1:1070661962-1070681962 GCF_019279795.1 Protopterus annectens | reverse complement strand
GGCCTGGCTGAAGGAATGGAAAGGAACTACAGTCAGGAAGAGGGCATATACCTTTCGACTAAATGAGTTTCAGTCAAATGAGTTTTCACTGAAGTGAGCTTTCAGTGAATTGTGCTCAGGAAACTGATTTTCAGTGAAATGAGACTTCTATCAAATGAGTTTCAGTGAAATGTGCTTTCTATCAAATGAAGTAGACCCGATTAAAAGTAAGACCATTAAAACATAAGTGATGCCTTCTGACTTTGAGTATATAATCAATCAATTCACTTCTTTCAGAAAAATAATTATTGAAACCAGTGAAACAACAAAACAAACAACAAAAAAAAAAAAAAGCAAACACCCCCCTTGCACCTCCCATGTGGGAGCTCTGTCACCACCCCACCCCATCCCCCAAACTATATATACCAACTCCATGGTTGCACCACAGTGCAGAGAAGAGGAAAAATTGCACCACCAGCTCACACAATACAATTCATTGTGATGAAAGCAACCGCAACATTAAAGTTTTGATATAAATCCACTTCACCAGTACTTCAACCACCTGTACCTTCTTCTTCTTTCAGCGTTTCCCGGTTAGGGGTCATCACAGCGGATCACCTGTCCGCTCAACCACCTGTAACTATATAGCTTAATTGCAGGACTATGACTAGGTGCTATTTAAATATTTTGCAATCCTATGTTCTGTTCTTGATTCATCTTGTAAGATATGAAACCATGTAGAGTTTTTATTTTATTTGCTTCAAACAAAGTGCAATGTTTCATGGCTTCTTTGAACTAGCATTTCTTTGTTTTTGTTACAGAGTAATTTTAAATGAGACATGCATAATACCACATTAATCAGTGCTATCCATGCTGAAAATTTTAATGGAGATCTTCTGGCCCAGGATGTCCTATTCTTTAATTCAGTTTCTTCTATGGGACACATAGAATCTCATATTTTGATTTTGTGGAAGGAATAAGGTAATTCTTTCTACTTATGATGAAAATAGTTAAAGAAACAAACAGAGGTGCAGCTTTAGCAGGCAAAGATAACAGTTCTTAAGGTAGTATATGGGGGAATGCTGCCAGAATCCTTCTCAATCCTAATGTTTATGAATAGTTATCATGGACCCTTTTGGATATCATGTAGTTTTGCAGCAGCACTGAGGGCACTAGATAGCATGTTTTCAGCTGCACTGGACAAGCAGGATATCACAGATTGTTTTTCTTGTAAAGGCAGCAACTACTTGCAGAAAATACCCATGAACAGATGGGTTGTGAAAATCAAAATCAGAGTATGCCTTGGAATTTTATCTATTCTAATCTATCTGGACTCTCTCTTCCTCTACAACAATGGCTTTTATCACAAAATAAAACTAATTTTATATAAACAAATATTTCCACAACCCATGCATGATTTAAAACACAGCACAGGACTTTGTAGTTCTTCATTCAGGAATATACGGAAAGTCTATGTCCTCCGTTTGTGCATGATGCTCTGTCTGTGCATTCAATATTTATAAAAATATTTCAAGCGTTCATAAGTGTATAGTTTGTTAATGAGTACTGGGGCCTTTTTAAGGTTAGCCATACATCCCCAATTCTCTGACAAGTTTTGGTACCCTTGGTAAGTGTAATTATGGGCGTGGGGGAATAAGGTCATAGGTGTGTACTAGGCTAATGACCAATGGGTCCTTTTAAAGCCTAGCCATGAAAATGTTTCAATTCTTCTCATTTAGTGGAAAAGGAGTTAAAATACACAGCTCTAATGTCCCTTCCCAAAACCATGATCTGTTCTTTAATAACTTTAGAGTTACATTCTGTCCGTTTGTTATCTACTTAATCCGATTTTTAACCAGGTAGGCCCACTGGGCGCTATGTCTGGTTAAGTAACTTGCTCAAGGTCACACAGTAGGCAGATGAGGGTTGAGGAAATCAAGTCCTGCACCACAGGAATGAAAGCTCACAGCTTTAAACTCTGCAACAACTGCCAAAACAGTTTTTGTAAGGTATTTATTCAGGATTAATCAGCTCTTCTTACATTATCTATGTGACTGCTCACATTTTTGGGCCTTGTGAAGATGCAGCAGTACTTCAGGAGATGTTTTTGACCAGGACAAAACCATTCAACTACACAGGTAAAATGAACAGCAAGAAGGAGGGAACTGTAGACTCTGGGTTGCTACTCCATTTCATTTATCATGTAATGTATATCTCAGATTTGGAGAAGTATCTTGCCAAGGCACACAGCCAGTGCTCTTTCTTCTCTGAACATACAGATCATCTTAAATTGCAAGGATGGTGCTAAGACTCAAATGTGTAAGGCTAATGGGTATCATAATAGTTTGCTTGAAAAAGAAAATGCATGTCCTGTAACAGACTTCATCACTGCAGGGACATCAGGAATAGGATCTCACAAACCAGAAGATCTACATTTCTAGTGTGTTTTTCATCGGGTTAAGTCAGCCAAGCTGCACTGTGGAACTGTATTAAAATCCATAGCTCAACCAAAATGTGACAGCAGTCTGCGGGACTATAAGATCCATCTACAGGCATTTAGGAGTACTTTCTTTTAATCCAACTTGGAACAAGTTTAAAACATTAACTTCTGAAACGTTTATCAATTCCAAGTGTTCTTCTGGTCATCTGTCAAGAAATGTTAGATGTTCAGACAGAACATTTCAAAAGTGTACTGCATGTCACCCATGCTATGGAGAGAGAAAGGCAGCTCTTACTCACTACCTGCATGACACTTGGAGAACATGTTGCATTCATGCAGCATGGGCCTACAGAGGACACTCCCATTATGCACATGCATGGAAGCTATGGAATTCACAGTGCAGAGAAACACTCCCTGTGGACAGGAGCATGCAGATGACCTCAGGGAGCTACTGGGGGAGGTACTCCAATGGTGGATGGGCAGGCAACTCCACAAGATCATCAAGCTGGTGCCCTCCCTATTACTCAGTTCTCCTTCTGTTGGGGAATGGATGAGTCAATAGGGTACCCAGGGAAGAATGAATGGGTTGCAGGTCTCTCACCTTGCCTTTGGAAGTTGGGCTCCTATCATGTAGAATGAATGGGCCAGCTGGGTGCAGCTGTTGGGTGAGGTCTAGTGAAGAAACAAATACCCATTTGGATAAGTAAGTTCCTAGTAATCCACATCATAGCAAAGTCAAGTGATTTATTAATTATCCTTAGCAGCAGCAAGGTCAAGAAATATAACTTTTTTATTAAGTAAATAGCAATCCAAAAACAGAGATTACTAAATGTTCACTTATACCACTAACAGACTTAATGCTAGATTGATGTTCCTAGGTAGGAGGTTCAATGCTGAACATGGGAAATTTGAGTGTGTAATACCTGATGCTGTATCCACTTCCTGTGAGTAGAATACACTTAAATTTGGGGGGATGGGGGTGGAGGCCTGCATAATGGTTAAAGTGTTTACTTCACAGACACAAGGTATAAAGTTTGATTCTAACCCTTGAGAGAAACTGGCCAGGCTTAAAATGGTCCACAAAGGCAGTTAGCGTAGTACTTACCAAGGTTAGGTTAAGGTGTTTACCTCACAGAAAAAGGTATCAGGTTTGATTCTCACCCTTGAGGAAAACTGGCTAGACTTAAAATGGTCCACAAAGGCAGCTAGAGTAGTACTTACCTAGGAACCAATGGACCTACGTATGTTGCATGAATAAAAACAAGAAAATTAACAATGACAAGGGATTTTTTTCTGAAATGGAAATGTCAGCTGCCTGACATATTTGTATCTTTAATTTCTGATTAAGATGTGTTTTAAATTGTAGTAAGTGAATGGATAAAGATGCCGTCAATGGAATCTTTGCAGTATATACATCCAGGAGTTCCAGTACAGCAACAACTCTCCAGCAGTTTTCCAGAAACTACTACACCATTCAGAACTTATTTTATTGAACAAAGCCTTGTACCACAGTGATCTGTCGACCACTACTAACAAATATTTTGAACAGCGGAGAGAGATAAATCACTGTCAGGAATAACAAACCACAATTATGAGGGTCTACTATACATGGATGAACTTTCAAATATTCGACTTTCATATGGCCGAGACCATATGATCGAACATTTAAAAGTTCGAACATGGAAAAAAAAATAAAATAAAATAAAAAATAAATAAAATAAACAAATGTATTCAAAAAATGTCCAGTTTGGATCAAATCTTACAGAACCAGCTGCTTCTATTATTTCTGTGACTTGGCAAGCACTCACATTAAGACAATTTTGTTTAACGTATGTTGAGATAGTGAATGATGTGAAATGTTTTTCCATTGAATGCTCTTTCTGGCAGTGTATTTCTGCAACCAGCTAAGAGAGCCTATATTCTTGTTATAGCAACAAGTCAGAATGTTTACATTTGCAAAACAGTGTAAGAAACTTCTCTGTGTGGAAGATTTTCAGTCCATATATCTCTAGTTATCACTGCATATTATTCAGATCAGACAATAGTAGTAGAAGTAGCGAACTTAAACTCGTCTCAAGTCAAAAATGTTAATTCCTCTGGCATACAAAGGATTAGTGGAGAACTAGTGTATCAAGGTTTCTGTTGTTGCATCTGGAAACAGTTTGTCAGATACTTACAAGACAACAACCTTAAAGTAAATGTTGATCAATCCCAGACTAAAGTCTTTGACATTTATGGCAGTTAACCCAAGGGGATCTGTGTTAGGGTCCTAAAATGTTACCATTTTGTTAATGCAATTCCTTACTATACTGGATACATCGATGTATTCATATAAGCAAATGATGTGACTATCTACCTTGTAGAATAGTCAGTCACATTCATTGGACCTGGTGTGCATCTGATTCCTTAAATGTAGCATCACAAAAAATTTATTAAAAAAGAGAACATTCATCTAAAAAAGCATACCCTGTTTGTCTACAATGTGCTTAGTAAGAGACTTACGGATGATCACAAAGAGCAAATGAACACAAACTATGTTAGGCTGTGTAGTACACCAGCAGTGCACACCACATACTAAGTTCCAGCTTTGGAACTATTATTCCACATGTATAATGACTGTGGTCAAAGCAACAGCCAAAGTTACAGCTCATCTTAGCAGAGAAGTTTTTTACTTTGTCAGCACTGTCTGCCCATGCTCAGAAATCTGTTGACACCCAAGCTCTTTTTCGGATAAGATTCATATATTTTTTTTTTTTGCAGATAGTACATGATATAGAATTTGATACTGAAATTTTATTGGTAACCATTTATATTAAATATTTGTGTTCCATTCAACATGATGTTGGTTTAGACTGGCTTTCCCAAGCTTTGACAACTTATGAACCATTAACAGTCAAATGATTCTATTAAATTTATTAACTCTTCTCCTGCATTTCATAGGATCATAGGAGGTTACTAGGCTATCGACCTGGATATCATTTCAAGCCTAGCCATTTCATCCCAATGTAATACCATAAATATTTTAGTTAATACCCAGGATTGTATTTAGTAATGACTGCCCATGTCCAGAAGGGTTGTGGGCACTATCCCCAGTATGAATTTACGGTGCCCCATCCACTTGTCCAGGATCCTTTTGAACAATGTCTGTGGTGCTCTGCTTCACATGAATCGGCAGCCTATTCCAAAGATTTGTCGGTCACTGGGAGACAAATCTGTACCTCCAGTGTATCCTATTCAAGTCGCAGGTCATATTTAGGTACCTGGTATGGGAAGCTCTAGTCCCATTTGATTTACAGATCTTCAGCTAATTCATTACGTTTGGGTTGGAGATTGCTCTGTAAGCCTGACATAAGTCTCCCCTAAGAAGTCTATACGATACTGAGTATAGTGACATGGACTTTAGTCGGTCTGTGTAAAGCATCTGCTGGAGTCCATTGATCTTATTTGTCAGAAACTTCTGAAGTCTCTTCAATTGCTGCAGGTGCTTTGGGCAGTACATGCAAAAGGGGCATTATACTCAATTATAAACCTGATTAGTGACAAGTATAGAGGGGTTTTAACCTCCTTTGCTGTAGAGGCAATGCCTTTGCTAATCAAGTGTGCTACATAGAAGGCCCTCCTTACTACAGTAGACACATGGTGGTCAAAGTTAAGGTTGCAGTCTACTTCTGATCTCAGATCCCTTACCACTTCATAGGTACATAGGGTATTGTTGTTAATTTGATAGTGTGAAGGGACATTGTTTTTAATGAAGAGAATGATGATGCATTTCTTTGGATTCAGTTTTAAACTATGACTTAGACACCAGTCATTCGGTCTGTGTAAGACCCTCCTGAAGTATAACTGAAATAATTTTGGGAGTCAATAATTGCACCCTATTTGCAATTGTCCCCCAAACGTGGTTAGCCACAGCTCCTTAGTTTTGATCTGAACTTCTGAGAAGTATATACTAAACAGTAGGGGGCCCGGCACTGACCCTTGTGTAACCACACTGGTGACAGGTCTGCTGGTTGTTATGGTATCACCCACTTTGACAGTGTGTGACCAGTATATAAGCCAGCTAGCAACCCATCTTACAACAAAGGGGTTTACATTCATTCAGTTTTTTGGTAATGCCTGATTGCGGGATTGTGTTGAAGGCCTTGGCCACGTTGAGGTATGCTATGTGCACAGATTTGCCCTCGTCAATAGCAGTGGTCACATTTTCAAAGAAATCCACCAGGTTTAACAGGCAAGATCTGCCCTTGACAAAACAGAATTGGGTTGGATCCAGGGTTTGGGGGCCTATATCTTTATTTATGAGGTCCGTGATGATACACTCCATGGCCTTATAGATGATGTTGGTCACACTTATGGGTCTATAATTCCCCGGGTCTATTGCTAAGCCACTTTTTTGAAGGGGAATAACTGTTGCTGTTCTCCATTCAGCAGGAACATAGCCTGTGGTTAGGCTGTGATTGAATAGGGTACTAAATAGTGATGCTAGTTAATGGTTTAGTTTGTTTAGAAGACAGCCTGGGATGCCATGTGGTCCCATAGAGGCTGTGTTTTTGTGTTAACAAGGCATTAATGACATGCTCTTTGGATATGTAGGATAGAGGGAAGTTGGGGGAAGGTTTGTGACAAGTTTGGAGGGGATAAGGGAGTGAAAGTTTTACCAAATCTCTCTAATAACAGGTTTGCTATCTATGCGGAATCAGTGTGTGTTATACCGTGAGTCACTAGTTCGGGTCTATATTATGTGATCAAACAGTGAAATGTTCAAACACATAATAATCGACCCCTAAATGCCAAACCGTTCAATGGAGCTCTCTGTACAGTGCGGACATGGACGTTTTCCATTGTCTGTACTGTAGTGCAATCTCAAAGTTGGTATATTTAAGTAGCAGAGGGTGTAGGGGGTGCAGGGGGGCTTGCCTCCCTGTTTAGAACATTTTTATGGTTAGTTTGGGTGTCTTTATGCTTTTTTTTTTTTTGCCATTCACCATTACGGCGTTTTGACATTTAGGGGTCAATTATTACATGTTTGAACATTTCACCGTTCGATCACGTAATATAGATACACTAGTTCAGCACACACTTGGATCCCACCTTTTAGGCTGTTTACGTATCTGTAAAAGGTCTTATGGTTATCCTTGGCTGTGACAGCTAAGTTTTTTCTCAAAGTTACCCTTAGAGGATTTGACATGTTGTCTTATTTGTCTGTTGAGGCTGACGAGGGTGTTTTTCCATTGTTGGAGACTCGCTTTAGTTTTCCTAGACAACGCTTTTTACGTTTGTTGTAAAGTTTGATGATACTGGCTCTCCACCAGGGTGGCTTGTTTTTACTTGGGGCTCTGGCTTTGATTCTGTTTAGAACAGCTGAGTCTGTACACTTATACAAGTGATTGTATGCGGCTTTAGTGTAAGCTTTGGTACAGTTACCACTTACAGCTGGGGGTGGGGCCAAGACCTATACCTGGAGGGTATAGTTTTTGCCTTGCTGAAGTTTTGCAGTCTGATTTCACCCTTTGTGCGTTCTAGTGTTACTGCCAGTTTGAAGGCAACTGATTTGTGGTCTGACTTACCTAATGAGGGTCTGACAGTTGCGGTGGTACATCTGTTTGTGATGTTATTGAGGACCAGATCTAGTAAGTTTGTTCCTCTTGTTGGGGTTTGAACAATTTGTTCCAAGGCATTTGAGTTAACAAAGTCAAGGAACTTTTGCACTAGTGAGTTAGGGCTAGAGGAAGCTTACCAGTTGATGGTGGGATAATTGAAATCCCCCATGACCAGAATGTTTGGCAATATTTGGATTGACTCCAGTTTGGTCATGTAGGCCTCATGCACATCATGATTTATGGAGGGGAATCTATAACTTGCTATGACATGAATGGGGGTCTTACCCACAGTAATCTGAACTTGGAGTAACTCCATGAAGTGGACCTGTCTAAATAGTCTGGAGGTAAATTTATCTCTAACATAATAGAAATACAGCTTCCTTTGGTTCTCACACATTTGTTTTGTGGTCTGAAGTTGCAGAAGGCATTGAAGCTTTGCAAGGCCTGGGTACTCTCTGAGGCCTTGAACCAGATTTCTGTGACTGCACAGCCATCTACATCATCCAGTGATAGGAGTGCTTTCAGGGTGTGCAGTTTTTGGTTTAAGCTCCTAGGATTTAACAGCATAACCCTTATTTTGTTATGACTGGCAATTTACACATCGGCAATATTGTTTTTGAGACCTTGCCAAAAAAAAATGAACTATAGGGGAGGCAAGAGCCTTTGCCAACAGCTTAAAGCCAAGGAGTGCCAGGTACAAACTGCCTCGGGCCAAGCAGCAAGGTTTGTCGACCTTGTCATCCCAGGCTGACAGAAACTGTATTCCCCTTGGAATGACACCAAAAACCTTTTTGTTTATACTGCGGCATCATTCTAGGTGAGGGCAATATGCTGCTCAAGGCTAGGGACATACCCGCCTGGGACACATACTCAGAGAGCTCAATCATGTCTCTCTTCATATAGTCTAGTGAGGTACATCTTATGTCATTCACTCCAACATGAGCTAAGACACAGTCATATTGGCAGTTGTTGCCGATAGACATGAGTGCATGCATGATCTGACTAATCATCGCACTGGGCAAGCAGTTGACCATGGCTTTCTTCTTATTTAACCTTGTAAGTGGGACATTGTGTTTCACTATGGAGTCTCCAACACCTTAAGTGCTTGGTAGGTGAGACACTGGTGTTGCTATGTGTCTTGGGTGCTGTTGGGACTGTGTTAGTTGTAGCAATCTTTTGTTTTGGAGGTCTCTGGTGTTTCTGTATGTTTTTTGAGAGAACCTCCATATATGGTGATTTATGTGTTGCACGTGTACTATGTGTATGAGTACTGGTACTATGCGCTTGACTAGTGGTGGGTGAGTTGACAACCACTTTAGTGTTACTTTTTTGAGTGCTAGAGAGCAGGGATTCAAAATTCTCAGTGCAATATCATCTCTCTCACTCTGTAATACAGTGAGTTATTAGTAAAGGGTTGTCAGTCACATGAGGCAGTTGCTACACTGCCTCAGGAGACCCAAGTCAACAAGGCTGGCATGAGAAACAAGGGTAGTCCAACTTTCCATAATCCTAGGTTTGAAGAACTGTTATCACAAAGGGGGTGCTTACAGGACTGATGTAGGATTTGCTGCGGATGGGTGTTTCTGATGGGGTTTTTGGCCTGAGGTTTAACAGGTCACAGCTCATTAGCAATACTTCTTAGACCGGAAATGTACTAACGAGGAGGACTGCACTAATGTACTACAATTTACTTATAACGAGCAAAGATTTTATAGATTTTTTTTTAATATTAAGTTATATAAAAATTTAGATCATAAGATATATGAATCTATGATATACTGTAAACCCACATTCTCACAATCATATTTATTTTTTAATAGAGATCACTCATATAAACAGAAGGTTAGTTTAATTAAATGATAGATGGTTAGATTATTTCATATTATATCAGAAGGCTCAGTATTTTTGCTTAAAATCGAGATTTGGCAAGACATTTTATGAAAGAAAATACTTGATAGAGTTGGTTGAAAAAAACTGAGAGGGAAGTGACAGGAAAAAAGAAAAATAATTTTAAATCTATTTTAAGAGTAAGGAATTAATGGAATACTGTGATTTTGCTGTTTAGTTTTAATAGTGACAAGATTATGGAAATTATAATTAAAAACTGGGGTTTAATCATTAACTTTAACAATATTTTACAAAATAAATTAGGGAATGAAATGATTTTTGTTTTAAGAGAGGAAAAATCTTAAGAATTTATTTGAAAATGAAGGTTGCCATGAGAATGAAAGTTTTAAGATGAGAACAAGAGGAGATTGTTGGTGTTGTCCTTATATTAATGTAGATAATTAAGGATTATTAATTATTCAATATCGTGTCACTGCAGATGTAGACATAATGGTAACACCATAGGTATGGTTTATTTAGCTACTTTTCAGTCTTGTTCAGCATTTTATAATGGCAGGATGGAGAGACCTCTTAAACGCAAAATTTATGAACATTGAATTGCATATCTAAGAAGGACTTAAAAATTGTACAGTTTGTGACAATTTCAGGAAGTTTTTATTTTTTGTTTTAGAAAGGGCCTCACTCCTGATGAACGGAAGGGATTGGTAGAATTTTAATCTAAAAAATTATACTGACACATGTTGTTGGAAGTAACTTTACTTCCTGGTCTTAATTAGTCAGTTTCCATTTGCAGTCATTTCAGTAACCTCTTTTTTGAATGTTTACCTTTTGTTACATATTTTTGCACATATAGTTTTATCATTCATTATTTTTTAAATATGTTCTGTTATTTTTTCACACTTTTATTTGTTTATATTTTTGTGGGAATATCAGGTGATTGGCATTTGTGTGTCTAACAGTCTGTCATGATTCTGACTGATGCTTCATGCTGTATAGTTCAGTGTTAAAACATCTACAATTTACTTATTCTGAATTACATAGATGAGCTATATGAATTAGCTAGTGACTGCAGGTGTGATGAAAACATGAGAGTGTTATTTTTGAAGTGATGACATTGATGAATCTTAGTAAAGAGAAAAATCAGGAAACATATTTCTAAAATGCTCTTTTTTTCTTATCAGTATTAATCTCTGTTGCCACCTAATGTTAAACATACATAAAGTAAATATTCATTTACTAGAAGCTATAATTCACTATTGTACAGCTTTATACTTTGTACAAGTGATGAAAGTATAAAGGCAACATTAAGTCACACGTAATTATAGTGACATACATGGCTGTGACTGGAGTCATTTTATAAAACCTTGTTTTATGACAATTCCTGTATCTACTTAAAATAAATTTTAGTGAATAATTCAGCCCCAGAAGACAGTGTCAGCTAATGCAGTATTACTAACATGTGACCTTAATGTTTGTAAATCTTAAAGAAGTATGAAAAAACATAACTATTGTTTTTCTTAATGGAGGAAATATGAAGTAGTTTTATGGTGAGTACGGAATCTCATAATCTCTTAAGCCATACATTAAATTGCACAGCATGTGACTTCAATTCTTCATAAAATGTATTTACGTTTGAAAATATGTTGAAAATGCTTATCAAAGACAATATGAGTAAGAGGATAAAACTCAAATTGACTAATACATTCTGTAAATATATATTAAAATCCTATCTGTCCCTGAAAGCTTCCCGCAATGATGAAAATCTAAGACCATTGCTAGAATATGCAATTGCTTTTATTTAACTGACACTTTCATAATAAAAAAAATTAAATTCCATTATAAATTTATTTGCAAAATGGCTTATCATGCAACTCAAGGAAAATGACAAAGATAAGATGTGAAAGCTAGGTGTCTTTAATAACCTTCTGTCTCAGCAAGGTAACATCACTTGCCCTGCATACAAGGACGCAGATAAATAGCTATGAGAGTGTTGTGCCATCTGTTATCTAACACTTACTGCAGTTAATGGCTTCTGACTCTATTATTTATCAAGATACAGCTATTTGTATCTGTAATCTTGACCTTAACCAGCCACGGAATGATTAATACTACAGATATGCATCATGCAAAAAATCTCCTCTTGGTTTATGAACTATACATTAATGTCCACAAGATGTTGCCTGCATCTGTTCTGCTTGGTAAGTACAGTTCTTCAGAGGCTGAGCAATGTAATGCTATGATCGCCTAACACAGTTACAAAAAGCTATAATTTTTTGTAAAGTCCTAGCAAAGCTTTATTACATATTCATTATGTATATAATGAGCATCACAGGGATTTCTAAGGACATACTTCCAAACAGATGAGATAGAAAAAAGTCCTTTCATAAGGAAGAGTAAGAAAGTTAACTGACATGCACACAATATACAAGTCACAGCTGATGAGAATGAATGTCTCCCATTTTGCAACCCAAACCTTAACAGCTGTGCCACTTCTCTGCATAAAACTGATTTAGTTCTAAACAAATAGAGGAAGAAACATTTCATTCAGCAGGAATTACACCTTAAAAAACATATTAGGCACAGTCCATTGTATTAAACTTTCTTCATATAGGAAAGTGCTCATGAATTCTCTGCTCTTGCTGTGAACAAATGCTTCCTTACATTATTGTGGTAAGCCCTCAATTCCTGGACTTGGTAAACTCAAGACATGCTTTACTATTTCAATTACAGCATCTCTCATCTCCTGTAACTTACACATGTCAAGAAACTTCAATTTCTGTTTTATTTGTTAACTAGGTAATAAATGGTTGTTCTTAGAACATTTTCAGTCACATCCAGGTCACAAGACTAACAGTAAACACTACATGTGAATACAGCTTCCTACTGTTTTTGGAAGGAAGTGACAGTACTGAAAACAAACACACACACACACACACACACACACACACACACACACACACACACACACACACACTCATTTGGAAGTCAGGCTTGCACCCCAGAAAGTGCGGTTATGAAACAGAAACCTTAACTACAGATCCTTTTTGTGCTTTGTTACATAAAAGTATTTGTTTATTCTGACTAGGCACAGACTTTTTAGGTTTCACATACAATAAAGTACAAGACCTGAATTTTCAATTTGCATTATCTGAAAAAATACACTGCAAGTCACAAAAAGGACAGCAAATTTTAACACTTAAAACTCACTATTTAAGCATTTCTGCACACCTGCACTATTGAGGGGCGAATAGTGCCCACTCACCCTTACGACTTAGACTAGGGTAAACTTCAAGGTAAAACAGGCTTGAACTTTGCACACATTCTCCTGTATATGTGCTTGTAGCTGCAGTATTCTTAGGATTGCAATTATGGTCTTGAGAAATAGAATAGGCACTTTCCTCCTTCATGGCAAAGGCTTCGGGAGGAATGGTCCATCTATAATTTTCATTGGAAAACAGTACTAATAAAAGAAAGATGATATACAGAAAACATTACACAGTGTTTAGCTCTGTCAGAGGTGTCTTACATTCAGTCACATATCAAATAACGCATCTCCTAGTAAAGGGTGAGTTCCACATATTTAATTTTGTCCACAATGGGGGGGGGGTTGGCATAATGGTGTTTACCTTATAGACACAAGATACAGAGTTTGAGTCTCACCTTTGAGAAGCAAGGCTAGGCTTAAAAAGGTCTCCTGGAATTGTTAGCCTAGTAGCCACCTATGAACCTATGGAAATACATTGTTACCCTTTGAGACAAAAGAAAGGACTATACATCGGAAAGTACCTAATACCGAATGACAAGGCTTTGGATTTGGACAGATCAGTGAAAAAGATTGTTAGATGACAACATTTGTCGAGAGTGCAAGACTTCCTGCACATCAAGCTGAACCTTATGTGCAATAAGGGCAACAATTACCAATGTAGAATCATCAGTTGAGCAAGAAAAATAAAGGACATATGCTCTATCCCTGAAGTATTCCAATCTGTTAAAATTATGTTTTTTTTTGTACTAGAATTCCACCCAACCAGCTCTGTATGACTAGTCAGATAGCTGTGAAAGCACATCAGCTGCTGTGGTCCATATTCTGAGATCTCAGCCTTTCTAAAAGAAGGTAAAGTAAAACTTTGTCAAAAGCCTTTGTGAGGTCAAGAATCACAATCACAAAGAAGTTACCCTTCTTGAGAAAGCATATTATGAGATTTATTATTTTAACAAGCTCAGTGTCTATACCATGATTAGTTTGAAATCCATTTTACTTTTCTAACAGAAGGGAATACATTAACTACCAAATTTATTTGCAATAGCTATTTAGGAAAATTGGATAATCTGTTGAAAAACAGAATTAAATTAGTTAATTGCCTAACTGCCCAGTGCAAAAAAAAAAAAAAAAAATATATATATATATATATATATATATATATATATATATATATATATACACAGTTAGACGTTGCCCATTCGATTCTCAGTTAGAGCGTCTTCTGTGTGGCGACATGCGTGAATGGGCATTCCTTCATTGAAGGTTGTGTGTTAGGCCCGGCAAGCCAGCACGTAAAACTCTACTGCCAATCATTAGCGGACCGGAGTTCCACTGTGGCGACCCCTAACCAGGAAAAGCCGAAAGACACAAACACAAACAATAAATTTATATATATATATATATATATATATATATATATATATATATATATATTTATTTATCTTTAACTAAAAAGAGATTGACTGATTTATTTGTATTTTATTCAAACAACAGCAAACAAGATGTATATATATAAACAACAAAGACTATCAGTGAGTCCCAGCTCTACCTTCCAATAAAATTTATTTCGTTGAACAGTTCCTTCTCTACCAACAGCCTTTACAGAGTAAAACAGTAAAACTCATAAAACACTTGCAATATATACAAAAAACCAAGTAATCAATCAATTACATAATTAAACTATCAAATCACATAGCTTAAATATATTTAAAGTCATAGTCTTAAACAAGACATTGCCAGTTGCATTCTCTGTTCATTCCATGTGGATGCAAAGTCCCAAATTTCATAATCAAAATGCATTCCTTTTGTCTTAACATATTTTTTTGCCTATCAACATCATTATAATATAATGGAACATGTTCCAGAACAGACACTTTTATATTCTCAATATTTCCATATAAATAGAGGGTATAACCCAGATGATGTAGAAAATAGCTTGCATAGAGCCTTTAAACAGAGCAAGGGCACTACTAGACAAAATAACTATCAAAGGAGCAATAAATATGGGACTGAACAGGAGAGAATGTTTTTTGTTACAAAGTACACTAACTTCTCTATGATTGGTAATAAAATCATTATGGAATATTGGAATTTTATTAAAAAAGATATAACATCACTGAAAAATATAAAATTAATGACATCATATAGAAAGGGAAAAATATACAGGACTTTCTGATACACAGCATTTATAAAAGCCTTGCACTAATGAATTAAATGTTGTGAAGAATTTGGGAACATTCCTTGTGGAAAATGTGCTATATGTAAACATGTTGTAAATGAAGTGAATAAAATAAATGGCAAAATTTTTGTTACAAAAGGCAAATATACATGTATGAGCAAAGGTGTTGTGTATGTCATATTCTGTGATTGTAACAAATATTATATTGGAGAAACAAAAGAATGCTAGCAGATAGGATAAAAGAACATATTAGAGATGTTAAAAATAATAAAATTACTAGTCCTATTGCTGAACATTTTAACTCAGTGCACCATGGAAATATTGAGAATATAAAAGTGTCTGTTCTGGAACATGTTCCATTATATTATAATGATGTTGATAGGCAAAAAATATGTTAAGACAAAAGGAATGCATTTTGATTATGAAATTTGGGACTTTGCATCCACATGGAATGAACAGAGAATGCAACTGGCAATGTCTTGTTTAAGACTATGACTTTAAATATATTTAAGCTATGTGATTTGATAGTTTAATTATGTAATTGATTGATTACTTGGTTTTTTGTATATATTGCAAGTGTTTTATGAGTTTTACTGTTTTACTCTGTAAAGGCTGTTGGAGGGCTTAGAGAAGGAACTGTTCAAATTGGAAGGTAGAGCTGGGACTCACTGATAGTCTTTGTTATTTGTATTTTACTTTCTCTAATACCTTAGCTGTGGGATTCAATAGTACTGCACAGCCATACTTATTAATTACATTAGGGCCACCAACTTTGTGGAAAGGAAAAACTATTGTAGTGTTCCAAAACCACAGTACTGAACAGTCCATAATATCACAGCTAATGGTCTAGGCAACATGCTCTGTGATACAGGAAACCTCCATCAGTACAGACTTAGATAGGGGAACAAGAAGAACCTTTTTTCTTGCCTTTGCAGAACAGATTAAAATGCACCATTGTTCTGATGGGCTGAAAACTGAAAAGGGGAGGAGGCTGATCACTGAACATTTATGTCCCGAGCAAGAGTTTTCATAGACTGACACACTGGGAAGAAATGCTGACAGAAATTTTCTGCAACATTTTGATCTGAATGTAAGAAAAAGATGGCTGAATTTTGCAGGTTTTGCACTCCGTCATGGCGTACATGCTAGCCCGGAGTATTCTACTGTCTACGTAGTTAGACCAGTGCAATACTTCTTCCTTTGTCTTATTTTGGCTGTGTAATAGTTTTAATATAATCTTAAAGCTTTAAGTAGAAAAGGCCGCAGACATCTCTTGCAAGCATCTTAATGCCTTGTCCCTGTAGTGATGAGATATGTTTGCCAATTATGCAGAAGGATTTCAAGGTCAACAGTAATAAATCTTGGTGAACCCTGACCAGAGAAAGTTATATCTGCTGGAGATCCTGTGGATTTACTCACATAGTTCCAGAGAACTGTAGGTGGATGAGCTGCGGACTGCAAGAACTGTAAGGCAGCTTGGCCTAAGCAACATCACACTAGTGGTCTGCGAGGACTGTTGTGTTGAGAAGCTTTAAAACTGAACTTGGAAAACACAGAAATGAATTAATTGTAAGTTGACCAGAATTGTGTTAAGCAAAAGTGTACTTATTTTCCAGTTTAATTGGAAGTACTCTTTGTTTTTATAATTCACTTTAAATAAATTGTGCATACACTGCACAAAGTGTCTCCTGTTTGTACTATCTTTTACAGCACATAAATGTTTCCAAAGCAAGTGACTTACAAAATAATGCATGGCATCAGATGAAACCTTAAATGGGACTGAATACAGCTGTCATTGAAATTTGCTTGTAAGTTGTAGCCGGAAGTCTGTGTGATTAAAATGCACATGTTGATAAGACATATCAACTAGTGTTATTCATATATTCTCATTAGGGATGAATATAGCTGCTATCCTTATGAATAATCCACCATAACACCAAGTCCATTTAATTATTTGTTGTTCTAGTTTCCACATTAGCTCTGCTGTTAATTTTTTTTTTACAGTTAACAGAGGCGTATATAATAGTTCTATGCACACCTCTCAAGTGTACCTCATTATGAGGAACGTACTGCATTTGGGGTCTTAAAAAGTTCATGTTCCTCAAAGTTCCACATGGAAAGGGTCGGTTACACATACAGTATAAAGAATTTTTAAACTGATATCCTTGGTAAATAAAAATGAATTATATCAGATCATTAAAAAAGATCTCTTTATAACTAAAACAATCATATTTTAACCATCCTATGACCATCCTAGTTGAAGTTGTTAGTAAGCCATTAGTATGTGTTCCACATTTTGCCCATTTGTTCCACATTATGAAGGCTAGTGTTCCTCATTTTGGAAATGTAAGGTTGAGAGTTATGGTTCTGTAGCTCTACTATGCTGTAACCCAAACAATTAGGAAAGAAATCTGGCCATATAATGCATCACTGTAGTCCTTCTTTTCCAGTTATCATTTCTTCCTCAGTAGGCACCATCACTAGTAAAACTCTTTGTTTCTGCCTGATCATTTAGTTATTATCCACACCTGCTTTCCAGACCAGAACTTTAGTTTGAGTAATTTGATTACTGATCTTTTCACAGAAAATGTGTAAAGTTCATTGCTAAAGTTTATACTGTTTAAGTATAGCCTCTACATGGTTTACATTTTTGCATCTGCCCTAAAAAGGTTTTTCTCTCCACTAAAATGCCAGTACTTGAAATGCAGAATGCTGACACACTAAGACCAAAAAACAGAGTGAGAGCAAATCTTGAATATCACCCCCCCAACTTATATATACCGACTCCGAGATTGCCATACTTCAGAGAATATTCTGAGAAATTGAATTAATTATGATGTGTTTGCAAAATAATATATTTGAATTTAATGGGAGTCTTTACAAACAAACTCAAGGAACAGCAATGGGGGCACCATTTGCCCCTAGTTATGCTAACATATTTATGGGTCATTTTGAAAATTTACATATTTATACAAATCAGTTTTTTAGAAAATTTGTTGTGAGATATTTTCGATATATTGATGATCCCATTTTTATTTGCAGGGGAGATCAAGATCTAGCAGATGAATTTATAAATGATATACATAATAATAATGTAGGGGTAAAATTTGATGGTTTACAAAGGGGGAGTAAGGTACATTATTTGGACATAGTTTTACAGGGAGAAGATGATTCTCATATTATTACCCATTTATACAGGAAATTTACAGATGCTAATGGCATTTTATATGGTGATAGTTACCATCCCCCACATACTATTAAATCTATACCTTATACAGAATTTATGAGAGTTAAAAGACTATGCAATAACTTAGATGATAGGAAAAGAGAATTATATGATAGTTTTAATAGGTTTCATGAGAGGGGATATTCTGAGGTAGAATTACATGATAGTTTAAATAGAGTATTATATAATAAAAAATTGTGTATAATTATAGAAGTAATAGAAATAGAAATAAGTAAGAGAACCATGAAGATATTTATTTTACTACTACTTATTCAGTATTATCTAAACATATTTTAGAAGCAGTTAAATACAGTTGGAAAATAGTTAGGAGAGAAGTTGATTGTTTAGAACATAAAAGGTTGTGTTTCTCCTTTAAAAGCGGTAGGAGTATAAAAGATTTTATAGTTCATAGTAGATTTCATATGCCTAATAGTGCTGTAATGAAAATAATAGACATAATAGGTACAGCAGCATGTGGAAGGTGTAGTATCTGTAAATATATTAGTGGTAAGTTCACTCAAATTAATGGCATCGATTTTCAAACTAATGGATATTTTAATTGTAAAACCGAAAAAGTTATATATGGACTTAAATGCCCCTGTAATAAATTTTATATTGGAGAAACTAAAATACAATTCTCATGCAGAATAAAGGAACATATTAGGGACATTAAAAATAATAAGCAGACTAGTCCTATAGTTATACATTTTAATAAGTACCATAAGGGGAGCCCAGATGGGCTATTAGTAACAGTTTTAGATAGTATTGGGAATAGTAGGTTTATGAATGAACAACAAATTAAATATATTTTAAGAAAAAAGGAAGCATTTTTGATTCTGAAATTTAATACAATGAGCCCTGTGGGACTCAATCAAGAATGTGTATGGAAAAGATTTGTGTGATTGTTATACCTTTAAGGTTTTATTGTTTAATGTTTTAATTAATTGTTTAATTGGTTAATATGAACAATGTTAACATATAAATACACTTGATGTATATGGTGAGATATATTCTGTTAAAGGCAAGTGGCCGAGGCGCTAGAGAAGTTACATGTGATTTGGATTTTCATTAAATCTTTTTTCTTTTATTTTGTGTTGCTGGTCTTCAGTTTGTGGTTCTACGATTCATCTTTACTGGTTGTGGTTTATTTCTATTAATATTCTGAGAAATGGTCATCTTGAATTTAGTATATGTAACCAGTTGTTTTGGCCATTCAGTCTTAGCATTTGGGGACTCTCTATAGCAGATTCCAACATTTCAGATGGTTGCCAAACAGTTCACTAGGATTGTCTAATTCGGACTTCTGCAGTAATTCTGTGTTTCTCCCAGTTCTTAGATGAAACTCCCTGAAGGTACTCAAGAATTTCTTCTTTTAGAAATTCTATAAATGATTATCAGGCTTCCTTTGTGGCAGGTAGCAACTTGCAGATTGCTCCAGAATCTTTGAATGGAACTCATATATATAT
>NC_056745.1:1070504462-1070656962 GCF_019279795.1 Protopterus annectens | reverse complement strand
GACTTCCCAGGCAGGCACACACCGACCTGGTACAACTCGCGCCTCTATACTCACACATGCATCCACTCCCATACAGACATGCACACACATACCAACACTATCTTTCCACTTAATTCCCTGGCACATGCCTGATTGGGTGAATTCATGGCTGTTTTTTATTAACACGGGTGGCCAATGTACCTTATGCAGCCAAGCAATTATTTTATTTCTTTGGCTGTGTAAATGCCTTACTCCGGATATTTGTGGGGTATAGTATATGGCTAATTACCATATGCTGCTCCCCTGGAATGCCTCATTAGCACTTGCAATAGAACACACAGACAACCCACTGCAGTGCTGCCCCTCATAATGGTGCAGCAACATAGTGGGGCTGTGTCTGAATTGGAAATGATTACCACTAGAACCTTTCTGAATCTGTCCCAAAGTCTTTATCTCTCTTTTGTCTCTTGATATCCCTCACTGGTGATGACAGCTACACCATTACACAGTGAATTAGGTTAATGCAAGTCTCTTCCAAGTCCCACCATGGCAAGGAGCGAAAATTATAAATCTGAAGCAAAATAACACCAGTGTCTTTAAACAGGTCACACCTTGGCAAGCAATTACACTAAAACTCAAAGAAGATAAATTAACATACCATCTATCACATGAATCTGGGAATCTTGAGGCAATGTTACAACTGCCTTATGTACACAGACCACCCTCTCCTCCTCCCAACAAGCTCAAATATATGTGAGAGATGCAACTATATACCCAAACTGGAGGCTGAGCTCTCTCAACCCAGTACTGGCGCAGTCAGTCAGGAGGAGACGGTAACCACACACACCACAAATCCAGTCTCACATAGACCTATCGCAACAGCAAACCAAACACATAAACACACAAAAACATACTCGGAGGCTCTAAATAAAAATCTGCCCAAGCAGCAGAGACCTCCAAAGCAGACATCCAAGCAACCGCTACCCCACAACAATACCCACGTATCACATAGTTCACAAAGTCAGTGTGCCACACAGTCACAGCCCTTAAGGCTAAACAACACACCTAATACACTTGTAATAGGTGACTCTATTGTCAGACACACTGACGTCCCGCTCCCCAGGCTGAACAAGGAGAAGGTCACTGTAAGCTGCCTGTCGGGTGCCAGGATCCGCCACATAACACAAGCACTCAGGTCACTCCAAAGCAAGTACAAATATGACTCCATCATTGTCCATGCTGGTGTGAATGACCTGAGATGTACCTCCCTGGACTACATGAAAAGAGACAAAGAGGAGCTCTCTGATCATGTAGCCCAGGCTGGTATGACCCTGACCTTGAGTAGCATCTTACCCTCACCAAGAATGATGCCTTAGTATAAAGACAAAATGACCAATTTTAACAACTGGCTAAAGTACTGGTGTCATTCAAAGGGGATCCAGTGTCTGTCAGCCTGGGATGACATGCTCGACAAGCCACGTTGCTTCGCTAGGGACGGCTTGCACCTGTCACCCCTGGGCTTTCAAATATTGGCTAAGGCTCTTGCCACCCCCATAGTGCCTTTTTTAGGCAAGGCTGAAAAGACAAACCCACCTCCATAGACAACACAAGGAAAAAGAAACTAAGGGTAATGCTGCACAATGCCAGAAGTCTAAACCTCAAGATGCATGCACTAGAGGCTCTCCTCAGTATGGAGAATATCGATATCTTTGCAGTAACACAAACCTGGTTCAAGGCTCCCGAGAGCACCCCAGCACTCCCAGTTTATACCTCATACCATGCTTTCCGGCCCCAAAACTCGGACCAAACCACAAAAGGAGGGGGAGTATCCATATTAATCAAAGATACCCACACCTCCAGGTTAGTGGCACTGCACGAAGTATCGGAGACCATCCATGTGCAACTAACAGTGGGCAAAACTGCCTTTCAATTTGTAGCCTGCTACAGACCACCCTCCCAAACTCAGGAACCCCACTCAGCTTTCCTGAGAACACTGGAGAATATGAAGGTCTCTCCAAACACCATCATATTGGGTGACTTCAACTACCCAAACATAGACTGGGAGCACTACTCAAGCCCCAACACCCTCGCTCAATGGTTCCTAGAATTTATAAACTCAAATGCTACGGAACAACTGGTCACCACTCCCACAAGAGTGGAAAACATATCGGACCTGATCATCACCAACATGGGGACTCTATGTTCCATACCAGCGATATACCCCTCATTGGTAAGATCTGACCATAAATTAATCTCACTGGACATCCATATCCCATTCCCACCCCCAGCCAAGGAAACCACAGTGAAGAACTTCTCAAAAGCAAACTTCACACTTCTCAAAACCGAGGTGGAATCCTTCAAAGCCTCCGGGCCAGTGGAAAATATGGCCCAAACCAGAGAATCCTTTACAAATGCATTCTATGGACACCTACAGGAATGCATGGATCGTGCTATCTCAAATAAAACCAAGACTCACTCCTCCAAAGGCAGTCTGTGTGTGTGTGTGTGTGTGTGTGTGTGTGTGTGTGTGTGAAGGTATGGCAACCCCCTTTTCTCATTCACACACACACACACACACACACACACACACACACACACACACACACGCACACATATACACACACACACACACAAAACCTACTTTATATATCTCCTACCAAGACTGTACTGTGACTTCCCAGGCAGGCACACACCGACCTGGTACAACTCGCGCCTCTATACTCACACATGCATCCACTCCCATACAGACATGCACACACATACCAACACTACCTTTCCACTTAATTCCCTAGCACATGCCTGATTGGGTGAATTCATGGCTGTTTTTTATTAACATGGGTGGCCAATGTACCTTATGCAGCCAAGCAATTATTTTATTTCTTTGGCTGTGTAAATGCCTTACTCCGGATATTTGTGGGGTATAGCATATGGCTAATTACCATATGCTGCTCCCCTGGAATGCCTCATTAGCACTTGCAATAGAACACACAGACAACCCACTGCAGTGCTGCCCCTCATAATGGTGCAGCAACATAGTGGGGCTGTGTCTGAATTGGAAATGATTACCACTAGAACCTTTCTGAATCTGTCCCAAAGTCTTTATCTCTCTTTTGTCTCTTGATATCCCTCACTGGTGATGACAGCTACACCATTACACAGTGAATTAGGTTAATGCAAGTCTCTTCCAAGTCCCACCATGGCAAGGAGCGAAAATTATAAATCTGAAGCAAAATAACACCAGTGTCTTTAAACAGGTCACACCTTGGCAAGCAATTACACTAAAACTCAAAGAAGATAAATTAACATACCATCTATCACATGAATCTGGGAATCTTGAGGCAATGTTACAACTGCCTTATGTACACAGACCACCCTCTCCTCCTCCCAACAAGCTCAAATATATGTGAGAGATGCAACTATATACCCAAACTGGAGGCTGAGCTCTCTCAACCCAGTACTGGCGCAGTCAGTCAGGAGGAGACGGTAACCACACACACCACAAATCCAGTCTCACATAGACCTATCGCAACAGCAAACCAAACACATAAACACACAAAACATACTGGAGGCTCTAAATAAAAATCTGCCCAAGCAGCAGAGACCTCCAAAGCAGACATCCAAGCAACCGCTACCCCACAACAATACCCACGTATCACATAGTTCACAAAGTCAGTGTGCCACACAGTCACAGCCCTTAAGGCTAAACAACACACCTAATACACTTGTAATAGGTGACTCTATTGTCAGACACACTGACGTCCCGCTCCCCAGGCTGAACAAGGAGAAGGTCACTATAAGCTGCCTGTCGGGTGCCAGGATCCGCCACATAACACAAGCACTCAGGTCACTCCAAAGCAAGTACAAATATGACTCCATCATTGTCCATGCTGGTGTGAATGACCTGAGATGTACCTCCCTGGACTACATGAAAAGAGACAAAGAGGAGCTCTCTGATCATGTAGCCCAGGCTGGTATGACCCTGACCTTGAGTAGCATCTTACCCTCACCAAGAATGATGCCTTAGTATAAAGACAAAATGACCAATTTTAACAACTGGCTAAAGTACTGGTGTCATTCAAAGGGGATCCAGTGTCTGTCAGCCTGGGATGACATGCTCGACAAGCCACGTTTCGCTAGGGACGGCTTGCACCTGTCACCCTGGGCTTTCAAATATTGGCTAAGGCTCGTGCCACCTCCATAGTGCCTTTTTTAGGCAAGGCTGAAAAGACAAACCCACCTCCACAGACAACACAAGGAAAAAGAAACTAAGGGTAATGCTGCACAATGCCAGAAGTCTAAACCTCAAGATGCATGCACTAGAGGCTCTCCTCAGTATGGAGAATATCGATATCTTTGCAGTAACACAAACCTGGTTCAAGGCTCCCGAGAGCACCCCAGCACTCCCAGTTTATACCTCATGCCATGCTTTTCGGCCCCAAAACTCGGACCAAACCACAAAAGGAGGGGGAGTATCCATATTAATCAAAGATACCCACACCTCCAGGTTAGTGGCACTGCACGAAGTATCGGAGACCATCCATGTGCAACTAACAGTGGGCAAAACTGCCTTTCAATTTGTAGCCTGCTACAGACCACCCTCCCAAACTCAGGAACCCCACTCAGCTTTCCCGAGAACACTGGAGAATATGAAGGTCTCTCCAAACACCATCATATTGGGTGACTTCAACTACCCAAACATAGACTGGGAGCACTACTCAAGCCCCAACACCCTCGCTCAATGGTTCCTAGAATTTATAAACTCAAATGCTACGGAACAACTGGTCACCACTCCCACAAGAGTGGAAAACATATCAGACCTGATCATCACCAACATGTGGACTCTATGTTCCATACCAGCGATATACCCCTCACTGGTAAGATCTGACCATAAATTAATCTCACTGGACATCCATATCCCATTCCCACCCCCAGCCAAGGAAACCACAGTGAAGAACTTCTCAAAAGCAAACTTCACACTTCTCAAAACCGAGGTGGAATCCTTCAAAGCCTCCGGGCCAGTGGAAAATATGGCCCAAACCACAGAATCCTTTACAAATGCATTCTATGGACACCTACAGGAATGCATGGATCGTGCTATCTCAAATAAAACCAAGACTTACTCCTCCAAAGGCAGGAGACCTGTCTGGTGGACCCCAGCCATAAATAAGTTATACAACAGAAGGAGGAAGCTACTACATGATAGAGCAAAATCCCCAAAAAGGGAAGGCATCTCTGATCAGTACTAGCAAGAAACTACGATCCCTCATAAAATTATCTAAGCCAGCTTTGAAAGAAAAATTGCACAAGATGCTAAAGATAATCATAAGGCCTTCTTTAGTTAAGTCAGGAACCTAGGTGGCAACTCCCAGATATGCTCTGAGTTAGTGCAAAATGACAAAAAATACACTGAACCCACAGACATTGCCAACATCCTGGCAGACAGGTTCAATGCAAACGTCTCCCCCCCTTCCCCCCAAAAGAGGAAATGTCTATCCCAACAGAGTGTAGCCTCCCTGACATCACAGATGCACAGGTGAGAGCTGCCCTCTCCGAAGCAAAAAACACAGCATCAATGGGACCGGACGGTGTCCCGGGCTGCATCTTACATGAGCTCCAAGAAGAACTGAACCCTCACATAAAGTCACTGTTCAATCTCAGCCTTACTTCAGGATATGTACCCAAGGAATGGTGTACAGCAACAGTGGTCGCACTCCACAAAGGTGGTGCCACAACGGACCCTGGAAACTATCGCCCTATAAGCCTGACTTGCCTGATCTGCAAAGCTATAGAGCGTATCCTCATGGAACTCATAAACAAAGATATTGGGAACCTCCAAACACTGGATCCTACCCAATTCAGCTTTGTTAAGGGCAGATCTTGCCTCTTGAACCTGGTCGACTTCTTTGCAATAGTCACCAAGGCCATAGATGAAGGGAAAGTAGTCCACACAGCCTACCTGGACCTCGCAAAAGCCTTCAACACAATACCCCACTCGGGCATCATAAATAAGCTCACCAGCTTAAATATCAACCCCCATGTCACAAGATGGGTTGCAAACTGGCTCAGGGATAGAACCCACATGGTCAGAATTGCAGGTGCCATGTCAGACTCTAAACCAGTTACAAATGGCGTCCCACAAGGCTCAGTCCTGGGACCTCTCTTGTTCGGTATATATTTCTCTGAGGTACAGGCTAACACGGGAGGACTATGGCTGACCAAGTTTGCAGATGACTGCAAATTGGGTGCCATAATCAACTTGCCGACTGACACAAGCATCCTCCAAAAGGGTCTCACAGAGATGGATAACTGGTGCCAGAGCCATGGCCTAAAGCTAAATGCCAAAAAGTGCATAGTCATCCCCTTTGGGAAAAACAAAGTGCCCACAAATTACCACATAGGTGGTAATCCATTAAGTATGAAAGAAGTAATTAGGGATTTGGGGACCCAAGTAGATAGCAATCTCTCCTTTGACAATCACATTGCCAAAGTGGTTAGAAAGACCTTCTATATAGCCCACCTTATCATGAAAGGGTTCACATCTAGATCAAGAGAGGTCATTGTGCCCCTCTACTCATCACTCATCAGGCTCATAATTGAATACAATGCCCCATTTGGAATGTACCTTACCCAACACCTGCAGCAACTGGAAAGACCCCAAAAGTACCTCACCAAGAGGATCAAGGGACTCAAACAGATGCCCTACGCAGCTAGGCTAAAGAAACTCCAGCTCTACTCAGTTGCATACCGCCTACTCAGAGGCAATCTTTGCCTGACGTACAAAGCCATGTCCAAACCAGACTTAATGGACATGCTCCACCTCAGGAAATCCAAATCCCTTAGAGCTACATGCTCCAGGGGCTTAAATCTCAGCACAGAAATAAATAGGACATGCTGGAGGGACAGATTCATATCCCAGAGGCTCCCTTCACTCTGGAACAAAATCCCAATCCATGTTAGGTAGAGCCCCTCAATGACCCTCTTCAAGAGAAATCTTGACGAGTGGATGGGAGATCGTAGGTTTACCCCTGGGATCTCTTCTGTGTCCCTACTAGACAGAGGCACAGTAAACTAACCTTAAAAGGGCTATCTTCTGTGACCTACTATACAGGGGCACAGTCAACTAATCTAAAAGGGTGGCGAAAGCCAAACACACTCTGGCTAGGCTTATAAATGCCCTAGGGCAGATAGCCTAGTATCAACCTATGAACCTATGATGCCTCCTTTTAGTGATCAGCAATGATAAATAGCTCAGAGGAAAAGGATAACTATACAATTTCTTTCACCAGACCTCCGACTAAAGTGAGCTCTCAGTGTACTTAACCTGTGCTTCATATGGAACTTAAGTTTGTACACACAGAGGCAAAGTCACGCTTTAGGCATCAAGTGTGATGCACAGTATCCACTAGACAGGAGAACATCAACACAGACTGTGCATCAAGTCAAGGCTAGCCACTCACTGATGTACAAAGAATCGTCTCTATGGTGTAAAAAGTATTGACTAATGTTGCAAAACTTGCAAATGGGTATTCGCTAGTGATAAGTGGTCTGAGGAGCTGGCTTACTCTGATCTCCATCATCATCATCATCATCATCATCCCCTTTTTTCCCATTTTTCTACATGGGGTCAGGGTATCGTGTTAACTGTTGCCAGCTCTCTCGATTCAGTGCCACACTCCTGCCTTCTTCAACACTCATGCCTGACTGTCGCAGATCTTCTTTCACACAGTCCATCCACCTTTTTGCTGGACATCCTTGCTTCCTCTTACCTTCTTCCTGTCTGTCCCAAATCTTCCTCACCAGATTGTCTTCTGCTTTTCTGCATGTGTCCAAACCACTGTAATCTGTTCTCTTTGATCTTTTCTGCAATTAGAGCTACTCTGGCTTCTACTCTTATGTCCTCATTTCTTCGTCTGTCCCACAATGTGCAGCCTATCAACCTTCTCAGGCACTTCATTTTCATCACCTCCAGCTTCTTGCACTGTAAAGCCTTTACTACCCAGGTTTCTGTACCATACAGTAGGACTGGTTGGACCACTGTCTTATACACCCTACTTTTCAGCTTCTTTGGCATCCTTCTGTCATAAACTATGGCTGACATTCTATGCCAGTTGGCTGCAGCCCCTCTGCTTCTAGCTTTGACCTCTTCATTCAGACTTCCTTTTCCTCAACAACCCATCCCAGATACTTGAAGCTGTTTACCTGTTTCACTATCTTCCCTTCTATCTCTATTCTCAGCTTCAGCTGATTTCCCATATTTGCTGCCATTACCACTATCTTATATGTGCTTAGTTTTATCCCATGTGCCTTTAGTTTTGCATTCCATTCTCCTATGATTTGCTGAAGTTCTTGCTCAGAGTCTGCCTGTAATGCCACACTGTCTGCATACTTTGTTGATATGTTACCTCTGACCTGTTTGCTAATGTAGTCCATCACCTGTATGAACAGCAGTGGGCTCAGAGCTGAACCCTGGTGTGCATCCACTCCCACTGGGAACCCCTATGTGAGGCCGAACACTGTTTGTACATGAGTCATTGGATCCTTGTACATAGCCTGCACTAATTCTACCAATGTTTCTGGGACTTTAAACCACCACATTACTGCCCAGATCAGCTTTCTTGGGAACTTGTAGTATACTTTCTCCAAGTCTAGAGATGCTGTCTCACTGCAAACATCGAGTCAATTGTACTGCATCCTGATCTGAATCCGAACTGCTCATCTCCCATCTTACATTCTACTACTCTGTGTATCCATTTATCAATCACCGTCTCCAGAACTTTCATGCAATGTGTTAGGAGTTTGATGCCTCTGTACTGCCCACAGTTGTGGATATCCCTTTTGTTTTTGTACACTGGCATGAGTATGCTTATTCTCCAGTCATCTGGAATACACCTTTCTCTCCACACTGCTATGAATACCCTCAGGAGCCATTTCTCCCTTGTCTCACCCAGCATCTTTATCATATCTGCTATGACCTCATCTGAGCCTGCTGCTTTCCCTGACTTTATTTTCCTTAGTGCTGTTCTTACTTCTTCTAGGGTGGACTCCTCTTCTTCTCTCATCATATACTCTTTCCGGGGCAGAACAGCTTCTGTGGGGTTTTCTTCATTCAGAAGCTGCTGGAAATAACCCTTCTATCTGCCTTTGATGTCCTGTGGACTGGTGAGCAGGTTGTTGCTGGCATCTCTTATGAATGGTGTCTGACTTTCTTGTTTATCTTTCTGTCTTTGCCTTGCAACCTGATATAGTTTCTTTGTACCACCTATTGAGTCACTTTCCAGAAGCTGGTAGAGTGCTTCCAATGCTCTATTCTTTGCTACTGCAACTCCTTTCTTAGCTTCTTGGTTAGCCAACCAGTAGTCCTTCCATGCTTAGTCAGTCTTTTCTATGTTACTCGGAGCTGCACCAGGGACATATGATACAAGTGGAATTGGATTATTTATTCTACATTTGTTAACCGGGAAAGTCCGACTGGACACATATCCATTTTCAGCGGAGGCCCGGGGAGAAAAGCTCCAATAGCATGTCATAAAGAAATTACACAAGAATATCATACAGAGATATAGGTTCCATAGAAACATAAGTTATGTATAGAATAACAATTCCTTTAGTAAAGTTAGCATACAGCATTCTAGTAGTAGGGTTTATATACAATATAAAATATAAACATAAGAAAAATGTTTTTTTTTTTTTTTTGTCTTTCTAAATTATGAGTACTCTCAATATTTTGTTACAGAAATAACCAGTGATTATTAAGCTTTACAGTGAATGGAATTATGGGACCTTTAGTAGAATCCTTGAACATGGTATTGGTGCAAATTAACCTGGGGTGTAGCATGAACAAAGCCAATTATTTGAGAAGTGGGTTCTCAGGAGTTTCTTAAATTGAATAGTGGAAGCAATGGAGGTTATTTGGCTAAGGAGTGAGTTCCAGATTTTGGCAATAGTGCAGGCAAAGAGAGATTTGCCAGCATCATTTTTGTGTCTGATAATGCTTATTAGGTTCTGAGAACTAGATCGTAAGGCTCTTGTAGGGATGTGGAGGTTAATTATATTTTGAAGTGCAGGGGGGTTTTCTGGAAGGTAGAAGAAATTATGCTCTATTGTGAGTTGATTAAACAGAAGTAATTGAGGTAGCTTGAGCCAATTGAGTTGGTTAAGGTTGAGACAGTGGTGGGATTTGTATGAGGTTTCAGTAGCAAACTTGGCTATTTTGTTATAACAAGATTCCATTTTGTTCAGATCACTCTGGCGGAGATTAGCAAGGATAGGAGAGGCATAGAGAAGGATGAATAAGAGATGAGTTCTTGCAATAGTAGCTTTGGTTTGTTTAGTTATAAAGTGTTTGTTCCTATAGAGAAATCCTAGTTTTTTATTAACTTTCTTAATGGTTTGTGCTATATGGATGCCAAATTTGAGGTTATTGTCTATTTCTACACATAAGAGTTTAGTGTGTGCAGTTAGAGTGATTTGAATGTTATCTTTGGAGTGAATGGTGAATGTGTTGTTGATGGGGGAGCATGACCTGGGCCAAAAATAATGAATTTAGTTTTTTGGAGGTTAAGAATAAGTTTGATGTTTGTGAACCATGTTTCGGCTAGAGTAAACGTGTTTTGGGTGAGGATTTGCAGTTTCTTTAAGGTGGGAGCAGCATCTGCATATTGTACTACTGATGCTGTGAGTGAGGAGGCATTGATTTGGTTGGTGAATAGTGAGAACAATAGTGGGCCAAGGATGGATCCTTGAGGGACACCTATGGATACTGGTAGCAGGGGGGACAGCTGGTCATGCCATATGACTGCTTGCTGTCGACCAGATAAGTAGCTAGTTCATAGGTTCATAGGTTGGTACTAGGCTATCAGCCCTAGGGCCTATACAAGCCTAGCCATAACAATTCCCTGGCTATTTCTTCCCACATTATTTACTTTCCTGGACCCCATGATATAGTGGAGGGACTGAGGCTTAGGGTAGATAAAGTTTGGAGAAGAATGTTATGGTCTACCATGTCAAAGGCTTTAGATAAGTCTAAGAAAATGGAAGATACAAATAGTCCCTTGTTTCTATTGTGGTTAACTATATCTGTAAATGATAGTAATGCTGTGGTGGTGCTGTGGGATGGTCTAAAGCCATGCTGGGTTTTGGAGATTAAGTTGTTTTGTAAGAGGTACCGAAGTAGTTGGGAATGTAGAACTCTCTCTAATATCTTGGACAGAGGTGAGAGTATTGCGATTGGGCAGTAGTTGGAAAGTTCTAAGGAGTTGCCCCCTTTGTGCAGTGGAATAATGTGTGATGTTTTCTACAGGGTGGGGACTTCGAATTCTGCAAGTGACCTGTTTATGAGGATGGACACGAGATAGGCTATGGCGCCTGCTGCTATCTGAAGGAAATCGTCTGGTAGGGTGTCAGCAGCTAGTGTGGTCGGTTTGAGTTTCTTACGGAGCTTTGAAATAATTTTAGTGGGTACAGGGTGTAGGGAAAAGTTGGTGGTATTGTTCTGAGTAGTAGGGTGGGTTTTGCTAGCATCTGGTATAGGGCTACTAGTGGTATTGAGGGCATTGGCCAATGTGTGCCCACCATAAAGCCCAGCAGCCTTGGTTTAATACGATACTGTACAGAACAAAAACTTAGGCTGAGAAGAGTCAAGAACAAGTAAAGTTTAATGTCTAAAACAAATAACTTCAATGTGCAAGCTTTCAGGGATAGCCCTTTCACAGTACAAAATCAGCAACTGACTCCACCATTTACACTTAAATACTTTCAACAAAAATCATGTGACACAACCTACCATTAGTGTTACATAGACAATTAATCAATAATGTCCCTATGGTAAAATAAAAATTCCTATTAAAAAGTACAATCCAAAAAGTAATACTATACTTCTTTCTTTTAAAACCAAAATACATGTATAAAATAGCCCACGACCTGTATTGCATTTGTTTTTTTTAACTAGAACTGTTTTTATACTAACTTCAGCATTAATTCCTGGATGTCTATCTGCACATAGTCTTAATATCCAATCATACTCTCTAATTTCCAAAGAATTCTTGATATTATCCCCTCTAGGATTCATCGTAATCACATCTATAACCCTAAACTTAAAATCATGGCTCACATCCAGACCTCCCAACCGTCCCGAATTACTCGGTGTTTACCGAGTTTTGGGGTCCAAATGGAGGGGTGCCACGATTCCCTTGGTTTAATACGATACTGTACAGAACAAAAACTTAGGCTGAGAAGAGTCAAGAACAAGTAAAGTTTAATGTCTAAAACAAATAACTTCAATGTGCAAGCTTTCAGGGATAGCCCTTTCACAGTACAAAATCAGCAACTGACTCCACCATTTACACTTAAATACTTTCAACAAAAATCATGTGACACAACCTACCATTAGTGTTACATAGACAATTAATCAATAATGTCCCTATGGTAAAATAAAAATTCCTATTAAAAAGTACAATCCAAAAAGTAATACTATACTTCTTTCTTTTAAAACCAAAATACATGTATAAAATAGCCCACGACCTGTATTGCATTTGTTTTTTTTAACTAGAACTGTTTTTATACTAACTTCAGCATTAATTCCTGGATGTCTATCTGCACATAGTCTTAATATCCAATCATACTCTCTAATTTCCAAAGAATTCTTGATATTATCCACTCTAGGATTCATCGTAATCACATCTATAACCCTAAACTTAAAATCATGGCTCACATCCAGACCTCCCAACGTCCAATTACTCGGTGTTTACCGAGTTTTGGGTCCAAATGGAGGGTGCCACGATTCAAAGTGGTACCCTTCATTTCCGATTTCTTTGCAGTTTGTTTTTTTATTTTTTTAAAATTTGCGCTGTTGGAGCTGATGTCATCACGTGCGCGATGACGTCAGCTCCGTCAGCACTACCAGCCAGTCGGAATTGAGCTCATGGAGCTCACGTCATCATTTCCGGCTGGCTGCGAGCAGGCGGGCGCGGGAATTAAACTGTTGCTGCTGAAAGAAGAATTGGAAGACGCCGACGGACTTAAATCTGCTGCTGCAGCTCGTTTTTCTTGGGACTTTGCTTTGCATCTAGAGGGACTCTCCGTTGCTTCTTATTTTGTTTGCTTTGCTAATTGCTGCTAGAGAGAGAATGGGACTTTTGCTGTGCTGCATTACTGCCGTTTTCGGCTCATTTTTGCTGGGACTTTGCTTTGCTGAGGGACTCTGCTAACAAGAGAATGGGACATTTGCTTTTCGCTGCTGTTTCAACTTTGCTGGGAAGTGGGAACTATTAGGTAAGGAAAGGAACAAAGGGTGTGTTTGTGTGTGTATATATGTATGTGGGACTTTTGATGCTTTTTGCTGTCCCTTATTTTGCATAAGTTCTTTTTTTCACGTACTTAGTTTCTCAGAAAGTTTGTGATGTTTCTGACGAATCAGTGAGGATTTCAAATGCTGTATTATAATGATGATGGACATTTGAGTTTTAGACTTATAGCCTTCAAAAAAGGTATGCAAGTATAAAGCCTGCTATTCTAAGCAAGTTTTGAAGTATACTAATTTATTTAAAAATGTGTGTGTGTGTACATGTACATATGTCTGTATTTGTGCGTATGGGTGAAGGGTGTTGAAGACTATTTCATTTGTCCTTGAGTTTGCAAATTGTTTCTGATTTTTTTTTTTTTTTTTGCCTGGTCTGTTCCTCATGAAGTGAGTGAGAATTGCAGTTACTAAGTAATGGCCACCTGAGTTTCAGACTTAGTAGCCTTTAGGAAAAAAACACACTAATGCAAAATCTGTTATTTTAGCAAGTTTCTGATTAAAGACAATAGCTCTTCCTGATTTTCTTTCATCCACAATTATATTTTTGGTTTTCTCTTTGATTTTTGAGCTACAAGGTTGAGGTGTGTGAGTCTGTGCATAAGGAAAGTTGCAGTGGACTACATACTGTATTCTGACAGTGTGGCACTTATTTATGCATTTATTTAGTCATTTGGATTGCAGTCAAATTTCAGAGATGTACAGTCACAGTTGTACAAGTACTTAGAATTTGATTGCAGTCAAATGTCTGAGATGTACAATCAAAGTTGTTCAAGTGCTTAAAATAAATTACTGTGGTCAGTTCTTACTAGTTTTATTTTATTACAGCTGAAATCTGAGGTATAGATAGTCAATAAATCTGTCTTAAATTGCTGGATTAAGGGGCTGATTGTAGTTGAAGGTGATTGAAACTGTTATCCTTTGTTCAAATTATGCAATTAGAATTATTCTGCCTTTGCATAAGTAGTTTGTATTTGTGCGAAGCTAGCTGAGATAGTGTCTATTTTTAACACAAGCAGATGTCCTTATTGTGCACAATTAATAAAGTGACTGTAATTGTTAAGTACAGTGATTATCTCTTATGAAAATGTGTGTGTGTGTGTGTGTGTGTGTGTGAAAATGCCCCAAATGTAATACACCTGGTGGCTAGAGGTATTTAGGCTCAAATCCTGTACCTTTGGTTCAGGGTAAAAGAGCCTAAAGTCTGTAGCCACCACCATTTCTCAGCTTTGGCCATATTTATTTTTCTGCTAAGAGTGGAGAGCTATGGTGACAACAATATTTGTATTCCCCCATTATTGGCTTTGTTGTTTGTCCAGGTTGTTTTCTGCTAAGAGGCTGACAGCTATGATAAGAAGTGAGAATTGAATTCACTAAATGATAGCCATTAAGTTTGCCTTCCTGTTGTTTAACCTGCTGATTTAGCATAGTGGTATGTTGCACTGACTGTAGTGTATAGTATTCCGGGTTAAAGACTTTCCAGTAACATGCATGGTGGTAACACAACATTTTATTTTAGCAACTTTCCAAAATTATACAAGCAATGTTTAAAATGTGTCCTTGGTTTTAACCTTTTGCCTCCCAAAATCCTGAAATTGAAAATAAGTGTGAGACGCTGTGCAAGATGCCTGTGGCTTACACTGCTGTCATTCTGTTTATAGTTTGGGTGTGGAAGTAGACTTTTATGATGGGAATGTTCTGAATTGGGCAGATTTGTAATTATTGGTTCATGCATTTTATTTCATTGCCAACAGTACAGCCTACTGGAAAAATGTTCATTCAAACAATAAATTTAAAATGTGCTCTGTCTAACAAGTGTGCTGTATTATACAAGGAATATAACTTAATAAAGTCAGGAAGGTGTGCAAGGGGCCAATGATTTGAAAACAGCCCAAAGGTAATCTTTATCCACCACTGGCCAGATGCATTTTCTTTGGATGTGGTGCAGATTTCAATGATGTTTCAATTAACGTGAGTTTCAAGGGCAGAGAAATTTTAATGCCAAGTCTATTTTTATTGTGAGACAGTATTGCTTTGTTTATCAGATGTTTGTTAGTGTTTGTGCATTGATGTGCTGCAAAATGTAAAAATAAAATCCAAATAATCATTGTAGAAGTAAAGCAGTATGCACACATTATTGTTTATGGTAAATGGGGCGAAATAGCCAGGTAATGGGACATTGGAATGGCTGCAGGGGGACTTTGGTCATGGTGCCATATTTTGGTTGTCTGTTCTTCAGTTTGTGTTCGAAAGTTGGTAACCCACAATTCCATTGGAGTGGGTGGGGTCACATAATTATGTATGCAAATTAGATGTTAATCAGCGTACAGATTTGTACCTATTTTTCATGGCCCTTGTCCAGATTTTTGATGTTTCCAGGTTGAGAGGTATGCTCACATCATGTTCTAATATATATTTTTTAGCAAAAGAGAGTCAGCATATTTGAGACCAAATAGGGTAGACTGAAGACAGGAGAAACTAAGATATGTAACTACCTTTAGTAAGAGAACATCAGAAGTTAGGAAAGTAATATCAAAGATCTGGCATATGCTGTGACAGCCAGGCATGACCAATGAGGAAGGCAGAAGAGTGGGACTGAATGAACAGATATGTGACTGACCCCATGTAGAAAATGGAATAAAGGGTTGCTGATGACGACAGCGACTGCTTTGCTACATCGACAGGCTAGAAGGGTATTATTGCTGTTTCCACAATGATTTTTTGTATGTATATACAACCCTAAATGATATTGTTTAACTTACTACCTACTATTTCACTGCATCTCAATGCTCTCTTTCAAAATACAAGTCTAACTTACATAATTTCTCATTCCTGAAGGTTTATCTAAGTACTAGTCAAATGATATACCATCATTTAACCATGTCTGTCTGGAGCAATTTCTCACTTTCCACCCTCATCTAGATCTTTGGCATCAAATCAAAGTGTCCAGTTTTATTATTCACAAATATCTATTACTGTATTGCAGTATAACTTATCTTTATCTAAGGTATGTCAATGTACATTCATGGGTCTATATTATATTAGCGAACGTTTAAAATTGCGAATGCTATATAATCAACCCAAACAGTCCAAAAATGCAAAATGTCGAACACACGGATCAGCGATTTTTTTCCCAGGGAAAAAAAAAACAAACACAAAATAAAGTGGGGGGCTTTGCCCCCCACTCCCCCTACTTAACTATACCAGCTCCGAAATCGCACCACAGTGGAGGAAATGGCAAAGTCCTGAAAACGGCCCAATGATTTTTAGATTCCTGTCCCAGAGACGCCCCATGCTTTGGAACAGGATTCCAATATATATCAGGCAGTGCCCCTCACTAACACTCTTCAAGAGAAACCTTTATGGGTGGATGGGAAACAGAAAATTTACCTCAGAGATCACTGCAGTGGCTCTGCTGGACAGTGTCGCAGGGAACTAATGGCTCTGCAGGACAGGGGCACAGGGAATTAATCTAAGGGGGTAGTGAAAGCCAATACATTCTGGCTAGGCTTATAAATTCCCTTGGGCAGATAGCCTAGTACTTACCTATGAACCTATGGCTTGTTCATAGTTTATAGGTTCATAGGTAAGTACTAGGCTATCAGCCCTAGGGCCTACATAAGCCTAGCCAAAACAGGTTCCCTGGCTTTTGCCACCCAAAAAAATTATTTTCCTGTGCCCCTGTCAAGCAGAGCCATAGAAGTGAATTTCCTGTTTCCCATCTAATTGTCAAGATTTCTCTTAAAGAGGGCTGATGAGGAGCTTTGCTTGACATGAATGGGTAGTCTGTTCCAGAGCATGGGAAGTCTCTGAGACAGGAATCTATCCCTCCCACATGTTCTGTTTATTGTGGTGACTTTAAGGAGTGAGTATCATGACAGTCATTTTTATATTCTCTCTCTTTCTTTTTTTAAATTAGCTACATTGATTACCAGGCTGCTGAAGACAAAAGTAAATTATTTTTATACAAATACCATAGCTGACTGTTGCAGTCCTGTTTACAAGCTTGGTTGTATGTTCATGTTTATGAACTTTTCTGTAGTATTTCATTTTTCTAAGTCTTTTCACTCAGATATCTGCTTTTAGTGATTTTACTTTAAGAGTAAATAAACAAAAACAAGGATAGCTTCATTGCAACTGGTATGTAGTTTCGCTGCAGTTTCAATACAGAGGCAACACCAATCTCAAAGAATGTAAATAAATAATACAAGCAGATAATGCTAGACACGTATACATTGTATGTTGATTAAAAAATATGTTAGCTTATTAACTACAATTGTATAAATACTCAAAAGGAGCAATGTTATTATGTAAAGCAAGTTCCTTGATCTTCCCTATTTGTCTGCAGTTGTGTTTAGCTTTGAGATATACATAATAACCTGCCGTAATAGTTTTTATATATTGAGTTTTTTCAACAATATAAAGCACATAGCTGAACAGCAAAATAGAGTTGTTAAAAATACAGGCTAACATGCTTTGCCCTTAAGAAACATGCATACCACCCATCTCATTCAAAACATGGGAAAGCCATATTTGAAATACTGGGGTTTAGGTTTGGACTGCATGTCATAAACTTGTATGAGTCAAATGCATATGTCTGCATTCCTCCAGTCTAGTTTTCTTCACCTTCAGGCGAGTGCTTAAAGTGATAAATCCATATTACTGTATATATACAAGTTTTGCAGTTATGTTTAATGTGTTTTTAACTCTTAATACGTGTTAAGAAAGTTATGCCTTTGGTCATTACTAGGTGTTAATGTTCTTTTTTTCCCTTTTCTTTGGCATTCTAGCTACCTTAAAATTAGTGAAATGAGGTGTCTGAGGCATTTGTATGTGAGCTTAAATTAACCCATACCACAAGGAATATGAATTGTGTGCTTGCGCATTTCTTTGTTTACAGTGCTGTCTTTTTTGTTTAGGTCACTTCACAGCCACCCAATTTTTACACTGTGGTGATGAAATATTCAGGAAGCATACAAAATGAGACTTGAATTCTGAAAATTATTAGATAAATATAGGAAAAGTGTAGCACAACTACAAATCTCCCACTCCATCCTATACAAACTTAATACTTGCCCCTCCCTCTCTACTCTAGTCTCCTTCTACACCCCCACCAGATCACACAGAAGCTCTGACCAACACTCCTTGACAGACATAAACCCAACAGAAATATAGGTAAACTTCTCTGCAACTACAATGTGTCTTTAGCCTGGAACAAACTTCCTAACTCCATTAAAAACACCTCAAATACTACTCAATTCAAAATGCAACTAAAACTCTTTCTCTTAAACTCAAGGATCTGTCCTTGCCAGGATCCTACCTAACCACTTCCATCCTTCTGACTTTACCTCATATCGTCCAACTCACTTCTCAACCTCTATGATCAACCTCACAACTAGTTTTTCCATTCAAACTCCCTTTATACTGTAGTTTCTCTATACTGGTACTAATGTCACATCTTAGTATCCACTATATTTTTTCTAACAATGTAATTGTGTATGTTTGTGTTGTATTCCATGTATTGTATTATACTTTTTTTTATTACTGAAACTCTTAGAGATCATTGACTCCTTCAACCTCTGTATTTGTTCTTTCCTCGACATCAGCTGTAAATACATCCTGTACACAGTCAATGATGCCACTTCCTTTCAACTGTAATTTATTTTCTTTTTAAACTGCATTTTTGGTGCTCAATCCTTTTTTGTTTTTGTTTATTTTCCTTGTTGTACTATTTCACTCTAACTACTATATATAACTTAGAATATAGCATTCTAATTTACTGTGAATGTATTTATGTAAATACTCTGGAGCTTGTCTCCTTGGGTCTCCAGTGAAAATGGGATTCTGGCCCAGTTGGAACAAACCGGTTAACAAATGTCAAATAAATAAAGAAATAAATATTTCAGAGTAACTGTCTATGCTACTTCTGAATAAGTCTCAAAATATGTAGATAGTGAGCAATACAAATGTAAACCAATAATGTTCCTCAAGTGTGTGTGTGTGTGTGTGTGTGTGTGTGTGTGTGTGTGTGTGTGCACTCATGCGTCGTGTACATGTCATTATTTCAATATCAGAACATATTTTCATGTTTTAAACATAGCCCACAAGCAGTGGCCATTTTAAGGTATTATACTTAACTATATTGTATATAAGCACTTCCAAGTCTCACCTCTAAAATATAGTTACATTTGTTAATTAAAGTATTGTTGATGTGAGATAACTAAAGGCTACCATGCAAAAAATTGACCAAAATATTTGACTAGAACTGCAACTTGGATCCTTCTCAGCTTCCTGCACTAAAGGTTAATGTGCCCACCTGTTGAGCTTCCGAGACTGCATTAGGATATCATTAGGAGAATAACTGAGGGATTGAAGTGTAGGGAAACATGGAGACAATGAGGGATACATTTGGATGGTGAGACTACACATTTTATGAATAGTACAGGCTAGAATGGGATGCAGAATTGAGTGCTATGAATTTTTGATGGGGTAATGAAGGATGGACCAGTCCTTCGGAGATATAAAGTGAGATAGTCCAGGAAGGCTACACCTTTTATTTAAGCCATAAAGACTAGAAAAGGATGACAAAATCAACTGCTATCAAGAGCTGGTAGTAGAAATAAGGGCCAGTCCACTACCTTGCAGATATAAAGTAATGGTGTAGTAATTTGAAATAATGTAAAAATAAGTGGGTGGGTTGCAGTACTTGACTATACACAGCTGTTGGCGAAATAGTGAGGAGGTGAACAGGCAATGGCAATGAAGACTGCAAGCTGAGTTAGACCTGGTGCAATATGGCAGAGATCACTTATTAAGACTGTGCTGAGAATTAGTGGAGATGAGCGGAGTAGTACAGAGCGGTAATAATATACTTTTATAGACAACAATCATAACAGCAACAGTGACCATGAGGGAATCAAGGCCAGAGAGTGTTTTCAAAACAGAGGTATTGTTCAGAAAGAAAAAACAGAAATAATAAAAAGGAGTTAAGATCAGAACATTTTATCAGCTGCTGCTTACTATGGCAATGACCACTAACAGCTGGACTATCAAGCGATAAATAATATGTAAGAGTATCAAAGATAGCAGGATGACTAAAGCACATAAGGTGATAAAAATACTGAAACTTTTTTTCTCATTACTAGTAGATAAGACTGTGCTAAAGTTTTTGCAGATAATATTAACACTGTCTACACAGATCTTCCTTCCAAATAGTTAATTTCTACTGCAGATATACTGCTATGAAGTTGTGGATGATCATGTTGGTGTGGTTTGTTCATGGGAATTGTGTGTGTGCACATTTGCGTGTGTGAGATTGTAAATAATTAGGTAAAAAATAGCACTTTTATTGAAAGGCAGTTACTACATATATGAGGCACTGGGATATATTGTGAGAAAACAGTGAGGAAGAAGCTTGTTGTGCTAGGACAAAGGTTCAGCTTTGTGAGTGATCGGTGTATAGCACTAGTTTGGGTGAGGATGTTAGAAGCTCTTACCCAGGATAGCAGCACATATTTCCTTTATGCTCTTGGGGCCATGTTGCATTTGCTGGATTAGTTATTGAACCATATTTGTGAGCACTATATATATATATATATTTTTTTTACTTTAACCTGTAAGCTACAAGTGATGTGACTCAAGACAGCATCCATTTGGAAACCATCAGACCTATCTGAGGATGTGGAGTGGATCCAAGGACCACAGCCCTTCTTCATTACATAACCTGGTGGTACACTGGTTGGCAAGGGTGGGATTCAGACCTCTCCAGTGCCAGGTCATTCTACGTTTGGTGAAAAGTGGTGCAGTCTGTAATGTGAGAACTGAGGGGCTCATACCTTTCAGTTACCTTGGTATTGAACATTTCATGGTAGTTTTGATTAGATCATGTGATACTAAGTAGGGAAACTTGTCCTTTTTCCCCAATGTTGTGTTATCCTGGAATAAGTATATCTACTGTTGTTGTGTTAACACTGATCATTTGATATGTGTGTCAGTGCAGCTGAAATAGACTGACTTTGTGTTAGTCAAACTATGAACGAGGTGACTGTTTTTATCAATTCCCAATTCATTGAATGGCAAATGTTACAGAAACAGACTTGGTTTGAGATTGGGGGACACTTGGGTTTTGGGAGCTTCCCTTTCTCACAGTGATCTGCATTCTTGGATTTGGTATATATAAGTAACAGAGAGTATGGAGGATTGTCTTCCTGAAAAACATGCCTGCTTTGTGTTGAAGATTCAACTTTTTTGTGCAGTTACTAATATTACAGCAACCATTGTGGTGTTAGTGAGATTAGTGTTGATCATTTGAGTGTCAGCAAAGTTGAAGTCTAACTTTTACAAATACTTCCAAATATATTTTAGAAATACACATTCTCTCTTTTTATCTGTATCGATATTTCTATTTTTCTCTCTCTACACATACATAAATGTATTTCTCTATATACCTATACAGACACACATATTGTGCATGTGTATGTACGTCTGTATGTGCGTGAGGCCTGAGGTAAAGACACACTGTACAATAAACGCAAACGGAAAGATAGGCATTGTTAACTTACAGCACATTGTATTACTGTGGATAATATTGCTGCTTCAAATAGGTCACTTTCAGGTCTCAGTTCAGTTAATGTAATTCTGCAGCTTCCATCAGTTGTCATAATGGCTGGAAAGAGTAGAAGCTCTGATGACAGTTTTATAGCACACTTAAGAACTGTAATTTAGAGGTTACTTGATCTACCAGAAAATAGAATGTAGCTCATACAAGGAAGATTATATTGGTGGTACAGACAAAATATGTCTTAGGTTTTCAAACTATTGTTATTACTAAATTCCAGAGCCTGCAGGCATGGTATTGCTTCTTTCAGTGATTAGCTTTCACATAACTACACAGATAACATTAATACAAACTGATCCATCATGTGAAAGGTTTATATTTTTAAAAACTACCAGTCTGCATGCAGCTACTTCACTTTATTATTTTGCTTATTATCCTTCTAACATGTAACCACATCAAAGCAGAGTGTATATGGTGTAGTGTTTTTCCCAGGGAAGCAGTAATATCACATAGTAAAAATGAGTACCAAATTACTTCAAACTGGCAAAGTGAGTATAAAATTCCAAACACTGAATACCACTGGAGACTTCTACAAAGGCAAAATGCTGTGGAAAGTGTGCATTATGTGTACAGTCTGTCCACATTTAAGTTACTCTGTTTTGAATCCAGCAACATCTGATGCAGTCCCCATGCAGAGCTATCTCAAGGCATGTAAATAGCAGGTCAAAGAAGAGCAATGAATAAGCTCCTGAAAGTTTTGTGTAAGACAGATACATATTCTAGTAATATTCGCTAGAAAACAGGCCCAATAAGAGGCAGTTAGGAGACGGGCAAGATGTAGGTGAGGAGACATATTTACGATTTATATTAGAGGTTAGTGCAGAAAGGTTATATCATAGGTAGGTACCAGGCTATCTGCCTGAGAGCATTTTTAAGCCTAGCTGGAGTGTGTCGGCTTTCGCAGCCCCAGTGATTAATTAACTGAGCCTCTGTCAAGCAGAGCCAATGAAGTGATCCCAGGGGTTCATTTTCTGTTACCCATCCACTCTTCAAGGCTTCTCTTGAAGAGTGTTAGTGAGGGGCTCTGCCTAATGTGGTTAGGAATTCTGTTCCAAAGCATGGGGAGTCTCTGTGACAGGAATCTATCCCTCCAGCATGTTCTATTTATTGTTATGCTGAGGTTTAGCTCACTAGAGCGCATGGCTCGCAGTGACTTGGATTTCTTTAGGTGGAGCATGTCCATCAATTCTGAGTTGTACATGGCTTTGTAAGTCAGGCAGAGATCACCTCTGAGTAAGCGATATGCCACTGAGTACAGCCAGAGTTTTTTCAGTCGGGCTGCATAGGACATATTTTTGAGGCCAGTAATCCTCTTGGTGGGGTGCTTTTGTGGTCTTTCCAGCTGTTGGAAGTGTCTTGTGAGGTACATCCCAAATGGGGCATTGTACTCTATGATGGGTCTGATGAGTGATGAGTAGAGGGGCACTATAACCTCTTTATTTCTAGATGCAAAACCCTTAGTAATTAGATGGGCCACATAGAAGGATTTCATAACTACTTTGGCAATATGATTGTCAAAGGAGAGATTACTATCTACCTGGGACCCCAGATCTCTTATTACCTCTTCTGTATTAAGGGGGCTGCCGCCTATGTGGTAATTCGTGGGTGTTTTGTTTTTCCCAAATGAGATGACTATGCATTTTTTGGCATTTGGCTTGATGCCATGACTTTGACACCAGGTGTCCGTCTCAGTAAGGCCTTTTTGAAGGCTGTCCGTGCCAGCCGGAGAGTCAGTTATGGCTCCCAGTTTGCAGTCATCGGAGAACTTGGTTAGCCATAGTCCTCCTGTGTTTGCCTGTACTTCTGAGGAATATATGCTGAGCAGTAGGGGTCCCAGAACCGAGCCTTGTGGGACACCACTTGGTTTAGAGTCGGACCTGGAGCCCGCTATTCTTACCGTGTGAGTTTTGCCTGTAAGCCAGATGGCAACCCATCTTGTGATGTAGGGGTTTATGTTCAGGCTGGTGAGTTTTTCTATAATACCCGAGTGAGGAATGGTGATAAACGCCTTGGCGAGATCAAGGTAGGCTGTGTGAACCACCTTTCCCTCATCTATGGCCTTGGTGACTGTCTCGAAGAAGTCAACCAGGTTTAGTAGGCATGATCTGCCCTTAACAAAGCCGAACTGGGTCGGGTCAAGTGTTTGGAGGTTCCCAATGTCTTTGTTAATGGGTTCCATGATGATGTGCTCCACAGCCTTGCAGATCAGGCTAGTCAGGTTTATAGGGCGATAGTTACCAGGGTCAGTTGTGGTCCCTCCTTTATGGAGCGGAATAACCGTTGCTGTGCACCATTCTATGGGCACGTAGCCTGTGGAGAGGCTGAGGTTGAACATCATGTTTAGGTGGGGGGTTAGTTTGTTCTGTAGTTCGTGCAAGACACAGCCTGGGAGTTATATCAAGTTATACAATAAACCACAAGATAACCCATAATTGACTTTTACTGAAGAATAAAATGTTAACAGTTAAACAGAAGAAAAAATAAACAGTTGTGCATAGAATGAATTATGCTGTCCGTAAAATCCATGATTTTTAATATGAATAAGATGTGTAAACAACTTGCATTGGTATGGACAAGAGGCTCACTTCATTACATGTATAACAGGGGCATCCTGATGACAAGAGTAGTAGAAGAAACATAAACCAAGGGGCAAGTCCTTTTGTCAGAAGCATAAGAAATCGTAACCAAGTTAACAAGTGTTCATATATCTAAAGAAATGGAAACACAAGCCGGAAAAAGAGCAAGTTAAGGTTTTATGTATTGCTGTAACGTCTTACTTATTTAAAGTAAAATGCGGTATCAGTTCAATTCTTCAGACATGGCCAGGTATGTTGACCATAAGCCAAGCCTAGCATTCCATTAGTTCAGAAACCTGAAAGTCATCTCAAGCATCTTAGAAACAACAATCTGCAATTTGTGGTGACATTTCTGGTAACTATAACGCTAACATAGATGCATCAACATCAAAGCACATAAGCATTTTCCTTAGTCACCGAATGTCCTTCAGACATCAGATCCACAGGACACACTGTAACGATTTCAGTACCCCAGACAAGGTAAGGAAATCATTCAGCTCACAGAGGTTCATATACATGCTATCTTCTGAATGAACATTTCACTAAATGCTATTTTGATTACTTTTTCAGTGAGAGTGATTCACTGAAGAATTTTATAGCTAAGTGAGCTTTTGAGCAATCCACCTTTGTGAAACTGATCTACACCCACCTGGGAACGCAGAACTAAAATAATAAAAAAAGCCCTGGTCCACAAAACAACTCTTAATCACATTTACACAAAACACAAAATGAAACTCTTGTCTATTTTCCCAAGAATTATTCCAGTTACTTACATGAAAACCATAAAAAATAAATACTTTGTCGTGAATAATTATTTCCCCATGTATACATCAACAGCACTATTTAATTATCACAACATTGTCTCATCCATCTATACATGAAGAGTCATACAGTTCCTAGCTCAGGGTAAGATGGCAATCTGAATTTCTAAGACCTTAAAGATTAAGATGGCTACATGCCCTTGAATGTAATAGCCTGAAATGGTAGGTAAGTTTTTTTTTTTTTGGACTTGAAGTAGCAGTAGAGGTTCAACAAGTCAGTGATAAGCCACCTTAGCAGTAATAGCCCATGGAAAATGAACAGCAACAAAGCCTCATTGGCACCGCCACAAAGGGAAAAATGATGATTCTGTAATTTTGTTATCAGCTCATAAAAAATACATAAACGGCACTCTGCTGTCCCCTTACCACAAGCACTCATTTTTATATATCAGACTGGAAAAGTCCACTGGGTCAGTAAACCATTTTCAGTGGAGGCCCGGGGGAGAAAAGCTCCACAAAAAATTAATACAGAGTACACACATTTAACAAAAACGGCAATAGAAGTTACATATATTAAAATGCAGAGATATATTACAGTAAAATTCCAAGTTTATATTGATGAAAAGAATTTGTACAGCAATGTACATAACAGAAGTTCAGTTACTATTCAGTATAGAAGTATGGTTTGTCTCCTGAAATGTCTAAAAATTAAAAAGAAGATGTTATCAATTACATATAACCTAATCTCTACCACTAAATATTAATCTTCTATCACATTTGCACAGTGTTGGAGAAACAAAAACCCTGAACTGATGTCCATCTCTCCCAAGCAATCAATAATACGAACAGATTTGCCCCCTTCAAGAAACTATTATATACCCAATTAATGATAAATAATAATGTATACTATTACCCCAGAACATCTAAACAGTTTCTTCCCAAACATTTCACCTTTCTGCCCCTTTTGCCCCACAGTGACAGCCAACCTCTTGCTTATCTTATGGTACAGTAAATAAGCACAAAATCTATGGAACTCAATTAGGATTAAACTTACAAAAATGGGATACAGCAAATCCACTCTTTCCTGGGAATTTGCTATATTGCATGTAGGCCAAATTTGGCATACCCACATCCGAACTGAGGATTCAGATTGCTCTCTTTATGTTAATTAAGCTCTACATTACGCAGAATTGGATGGATAATTCTAAATTAGACTGGGATAACTTTAAGAACATGGCATCCAAGTATATTTTATCTCATAAACTAACAACTAACAATGTTATTATCAAGAGATTAACAACAAAGCGTCGAAGGTTACTTCACCGACAATTCAAATAACCGACATCACAAATCGCTACTCATGCCTACCATGGTTGCATGACACTGCCACACTTACTAAACCATGGTAGGCATGAGTAATTTACAAACACATGCCTGAAATACCTTAGCTTCTGGAATATTACTCTACATTGTATCCTAAAAGAATATAGAATGACCTTATATACCTGTTGTCCTATACAAGGACTATCAACAATTCCTCCTCCAAAGACACTCAACTCATTGTGTTCTCTGATGGTTACCTATATGTGATGTCTCAGACATAAGAAGAAATACTAAACTTTAAAAATGTAATATAAATTTTAATGTAACAATGTAGCACTATATGTATATAGTACAGTATATATATATATATATATATATATATATATATATATATATATATATGTGGTGTTTATTCTTTATTCTACTCCATACTATATTTAGCTACTGAATTTCAGCTATGTGCCAGTAACAATATTTAGTATTAATAGTGTTAATGCTGTCATGCTTCTTATATGAATGTATTCTTTTTTTCTTTCTCCATATTGAAAAAACATTCCTTAAGTGTATTTGCTGTTTTTTTTGAATGACTAATGGCCTTATCTGTCTATGAATGCTGTTCATTTTCAGTAAAAGATGTTTTGTATATCACAATATGATTAATGAAACAAAAATAAAATAAAGATTTGAAAAAAAAAAAAAAGAAATATGCCTTGTGATATTTCACATATATTAAGTAAGGGACAGGTTTAAGGTAGTCTTTCTGTTTTGCCGGGGTGAGAGGGGTCATTAAGGTAATGTTTTTAATGCTGATTTAAAGGTTTTTAAACAGTCAGTTTGAGTTATGTGGGAGGGTAAGGTATTCCAAAGTTTAGCAATGCTATGAGTACATACTTTTGTCCAGCTCTTTTGTTGCGTTTGGTTACATTTAAAAGCTGTTTGCTAGAGGATCTGAGAATTTGCATTGGAGCATAAGTTTGTAAGTAGGATGGAGCAGAGTGCTGGGCAGGTGTTGGGTTTAAAAATAAGTTTGTGGGCTAGAGTTAGTTGGGTATATCTGAGACAGTAGAAAAACTTGAGCCAGTTCAATTCTGAAATTGCTTGGCAATAGTGTGAGCGGTTAGGCTTTCCTGAGACAAATTTAGCTATTTTATAATAGCAGGATTGCACTTTATTGCTAAGGGATGAGTCAAGATTAGTAAAAATGACGCTTTCATATAGAAGGGAAGGGATAAGTAAGGTAATGGCCAATTTTGTTTTGGTGTGGTTGTCTAGGTAGGGGAGTTTATGACAATACAGTTTACCTAGTTTGAAGTGAGTTTTCTTTATTGTGTTGAGAATATGTGGCTCAAAGGTGAGTTTATCATCAATTGTTATGCCTAATAATTTAGCGTGTTCACAATTTCAGTGTTTGTGTTCTCTTGAGAAAAGACTTTGAAATCGATATCTGGTAGTTTTTGTAGAGAAAAGTACTATTTTGGGGGGGGGTAACAACAGTTGTGCATTATTTAGCTGACCTTATGAATGCTGTAAAAGCAAAAAGAATGTTAAAAACTATCTCCAAATAGTAGACTTTGTTACAGGTATAAAGATCTGCTTATAGCAACATACACAGTCTGTTACTATTTAATTTAGGCAAATATTAGGCATATACTAGTCTGTAACTCTTGAATGTAGGCAACTGCTAGGTACATATAACGGTGCTTTTAGTTAGGATTTGATTAGAGGGAAGAAATGATGAAATGGGGGGAGAGGACAGACAGAAGAAATAAGATTGGAGCTAACAGTATACTGAAGTGGTTCAGTGGAACAGAACCATTCACAGGGCTAGAGACAAGCAAAAGCTGCTCACAGATTTAGTACTGTACTGCCAAAGAACAAAGAGTGACTGGTAGAACAATGAAAAAAGACAAAGGGTGTACAGAGGTTTGTTTGTTGCGTGCTTCCAGGGAGAGATGATCAATACAGCACACAGAAAAAAAGTAATGAGCAGGACATACAATGTTGCAAGTCTTTGAGTTGGAGCGGGTTGCCTGAACAGAGGCAAGAAAGCCCGGTCACTTCGAATGTAATTCTTACAGCAGTTTGCAAGACTAATGGCAGGGTAGTTATTTTGTAGTCTTCTATGTGGCAGGGCATAAGTGGGAGCATGCTGCTAACAGAATGCTCCATTCATTGAAAAAGTACAGATTTAAAGATCTAAATTATCTGGCACTTCTGTCCACAGCCCCCACAGCTTTTCAGCTTATATGATGAACAGATTCAAAACTGTATATAATGACTATCCTTCAGTGAAAATGCATGTTAAACATGGACCAAAACAACCAAAATATTCTCTCTTTTTATGTATGTTATATACATATATACATATGGGTTCATCCTGAATTTCAGTATTTCGAAATTCTATAGCCAAAAGCATTAAATTGCAAAACCCCAGAAGCGCGAAATTCAAAATCCCGAAGTTCAGATATTTTGAAACAGTGCTTCTGGTGTTGCAGTGTGTGAATGGATAAGTGTAAGTTAAGGTAAGTATGTAACTATGTTGGTTAGGGGCTTTTGTGTATGTTAGTGTGTGTTGTGGCTGTGATGTGTGTGTGCAAGGGGCTGTGAAATGTGCGGGCATGAGTTACCTTTGTGTGTGTGAATGTACGATCCCAGAGTTAGTATATATAAGTAGGGGGGTGGGGGGCACAGCCCTCCACATTGTGGATGCCAGGAGGGGCTTGCCCCCCCGCATTGTCTGTAGTGTAGGATTGTATGTTTGATTGTGGGGGGACATTGAGTATATGTGTATGTGTGTGTGGTGTATCTGTAGTGTAGGTTCGGAATTTTAAATTTCACAGTTCTGGGGTTTCGGGATTTAAAGCTTTTGACTATAGAATTTCAAAATACTAAAATTTGGGAGTTCAGTATTTCGAGATTCTATAGTGAACCCGTACATATATATGGATCTACTACAGTATTTATTTATTTCTTTTACATGTGTTTACCGGGATGGTCTGACTGGGACAGTGTCCATTTTCAACGGAGGCCCAGGGAGAAAAGCTCCAGTCTAAGCTTACATACAACGTCATCACATCAAGTAACAGAAATTATGGGAAAAAAAATGAGGGTTAGCACATTTACAGGATAAAAACTTAAAAACAAAAATATACACATAGTATCAAATAGAACAAGACTTGAATATAGAAAAATATATGGTTGAATTTAGATATGTGGAGGAGTATAACATTAGTTAGGAAATTAAGCAGAGAGAATCACTTATGCAAAGTAGTGCAGAGTTAGTAATACTTCCATGTAGATTCAAGTAGATCCCATTAACACATACATTGAAATTTACATCAACAAGACTATAAGAACAAAATGTGGAAAACAGCGAAAAATTACATTGGCCAAACTACAAACAACAAAATGGGACTGCTAATGTCAGGAACCAGCCAATACGTTTGAATGGAGATTGCGGACAAACAAAAAGTTAACTACTACATTTTAAAGAAACACACATTTTTCAATATTTCCCCACTGCACTCCCCCACGCCACCTGCAATTATATATACTACCTCTGAGATTGCACTCAATGGGGAAAAGGTAAATTTCCCAATCCTCATTCTACCATGATCTCCAGGAACAAGAATTGAAAAAGGTACTTTTTTTATTAAATTAACTGTTTTAATGTAGTACCTAGTTTTTGCCTATGCATTGCAATCTCCATTCAGAACCTCCAGCTTGTGTCTGACATGCAGAGGTGCCTTTCTCTGTTTCTACTTTCGCCAATGTAAACATTCGCTGTTTTCCACATTTTGCTCTTTTCGTCTGACTGATGTAAATTTTGATTATGTGTTAATGTGATCTAATGAAGGAGAGGCATATGTATATACAGGTCTACTTCAGTAGACTGAAATTACATTTAATCAAAACTTACTTTACTAAGATGACACAACTGAAGTTTGAATAAACTGAAGTTTCACATTACCGTATTTTTTTACAGGGAATGGAGGCACTTGGCTAACATGGGGAAATTTGCCCTTTCCCCACTGTAGTGCAATCCCATAGTTGGAATATTTACTTAGGAGGCCCACCTGGGTGGGTTTGACATACTGCGGTGTATTTTATGTTGAATGTTGACAGAGTGCTTCTATTCCTTTTAAAAGAAAATGCAGTAATGTGAAGCTTCAGTTTATTCAAGCTTCGGTGATGCCGGTAAAATACGTTTTGCTTAAGTATAATTTCAGTCTACTGAAGTACATCCCTGTAAATATATATATATATATATATATATATATATATATATATATATACACACACACACACACACACATATATATATATATATATATAGCTGTATATATATATATATATATATATATATATATATATATATATATATATATATATATATATAGAGCTGTATATATATATATATATATATATATATATATATATATATATATATATATGTATACATGTGTGTGTGTGTGTGTGTGTGTGTTTATGTATGTGTGGGTATGTGTGAGTTTAGTATAGTTAGAGATGAGGGATGTGTGGGGTGGAGGGGCTTGCCTCCTTTCAAAAATATGTTTGTGTGCTTGGTATGTTTTGTTATTTGATGGATTAGTTTACTGATGTTTTTTGCTTCCATGGAATATATTCTGATAAAACTGTTTTTACAGTGACCTTCTCAATGAAGTTTGCAAAATTTAGCAGGCTTGACCTACCATTTACAAAGATTAATTTTAGTTGATCAAGCTTAATCAGATTTCTGATGTCATGATTCATGAGGTTGATGGTGATGTGCTCTATGGCTTTATGGATAAGACCAGTATGGCTGGCAGGTATGTAGCTTGCAAGGTCAGTGGTGGGTCCACCCTTGTGAAGAGGCATCAGTACAGAAGTACAACAGGATTCAGGGACACAGCCTGCTGCTAGGCATAGGTTAAACAGTTCAAGGTGGGGATCAGACAGTACACGTTCAACACTGTAAATAAATGGTTTACCTTCATTACGTTGAAAGTGATTTGTGTGATCACACTATTGTGCGACTTTAAATCACGAAATTCAACATGTTTCTGAATTGAAATATCGAAAATGGTTTCCTTGAAAACCAGATTCAACCATTTTTGAACTGCAGCACAACAGTGAAAGTTAGGAGACATTTTTGAAATATCATTATGCAGTGGGGCAAGTCTCCTGCGCCCCCTCCACACCCCCTGCTACTTTAATATACAAACACCTAGATCGCACTACAGTGAGGGAAAGGGTGCATTTCCCGATCCTCGCTATAGTGCGAGCTGCACCTGGAATGCCGAATTCAAATGAGCGAATGTACCAATGTGCATTCGCTCATAGGAATTCGCAACATTTCCCACATCTTGAAGTTGTACTTTCACACTTTGGTGCATTGTACAACTTACTTTCAAAATAATGAAGGTATACCAAATAAATAGCTTAGTATATTGCTGGATCCCCTGTATTAAATATTTTTGGACTTTTAGAATACCTTAAGGACATGATTCTTGGTTAAGGTGTGTGCATGTGTGCGTGTGTGTGTGTGTGTGTGGGGGGGGGGGGACTCAGGGATGACTAGAGTTGGGAAGGCAATATCAGGGGATAACTCAGTAGCAAACTTGTATGCCCGCATGTCTGCAATGTTTTTTTTTTTTTTTTTGGTTGATTAGGAGGCTCCATTGTGGAAATGTTCAGAATGGTATTATGAATTATTTCTTAGCTTTCTATTAAAACTGAATGACTATTAGTTACCCTTTGCTTCAACTGCTAGCCTTAGCTCCTGAGATACTTTATAGGTCTTTATAATTGCCTTTGGTTTCTTAGTTAAGTTTTTTAAGCAATTACCATGTTGGGAGAGTTCTGACCCTACTTGGCAATTAAATGAATTTTTTCCTTCTGTTATACAATTTGTCTCGATTGGCTTTTCACCAGGTTTGCTTGTTTCCAAACTTATCACAATATCTGATTCTGGTAAGGACTGTTTGGTTCAATGGACATAGGATCCTTGGTGTAGGTAGCCACATATCCTGGGTCAACTATGGCATTATATTGGGTAAATTTAGATACTTTGTTTTATAACTGCATGAGTGTCAGATTTTTGAAGCCTCTAGAGATAGTGGTGTTGCTTACTGGGGCATTACAGGTCACTAATTGATTGTCTGACTTGACTAATGACATACCAGTCAAGAGTAGAGAATATGTTGAAACAAGGTTTGTGTGAACCAAGACTAGAATGTTCCTGCCTCTGGTGTGTTTAAGGACAAGTTGCTCCAGAAAGCTTTTGTTTATCCAATCCAAGAATCAATGGGAATACCCTACATCAGAAGTGCAGACACTCCATTCTGTGGAGAAGTAGTTTAATTCTATAAGGATTAACGAGCCACAGCTTATAAGGATATCTCCTCATAATATCTGGAATTTTTCATGATCATGTAGAACCACAGAAAGGGATCAGAAGCAAACTATAAGTTGAAGGTTTGACTTCTATAGGTAAGATGGAATTCTATGAGCTTACTTGGGAGCAGGGTCTCTGGACATCACTTTTGAAAGGATATGGTCTCTGATGAACATAGAGAATATAGAGACTCTGCTGCAGATCACAGTACATTCAGAATGTGAATATTTTTATAAGTATAAAGAATGCAACAAACAGTAGTATAAAAAGAATCACTAATGTTTAATAATGTAAAATACGTCAGTGGTATGTGGCATGTGATTGCAATATATCAGCTTGTAGTAGTGCACCTTACACATTTTTAAGTATATCCTCATATCGTTTTGACATAAAGAAAAAATGTGCTACATTATTTAAATACTGAACTTTATTAATATGTTCTTCTATGTGCTTAGGCCTGAGGTGACCAAACTGCACCTGGTCTGTGCCTAAGAATTGCAAATGATTATATGCATCTGCATAAGTGGAATAAGAAGATGAAGAAATTCCTAAGTTTAATTTTTTACAAACTAACACTCCCCCCCATAATCTGTAGAAACTTCCTAACATATCCCCCTTGTAATAAACACTAATAATGCATAGGAACACAACTGGGTTGGGTTGCATGGCTAGGTTTTAAAAGGCCCTTGTGTTGATTAGCCTAGTATATACCTATGAACCTAGGGACAACAATCAAACAGATGTAGAACGTAATATAGGTGAAAATTTATACTGAATCATACTAAACTATAAAACAATAATGTAAGCAGAATATGTACATTTTATGTACGTATATATTAATAATGTTATATCTATTATATACATACACACATATATATATATATATATACATATATATATATATATATATATATATATATATATATATAGATATATATATATATATATATATATATATATATATATATATATACATATATATATATATATATATATAATATATATGTGTATATATATATATATATATATATATATATATACACACACACACACATACACACACACACACACACACACACACACACACACACACACATCACTATATCTCAGTTTTTTGTGTGTGTGCATACTCATATGCATGCATACATGTAAAGGTGTATATATACATACACACACACACACACACACACATACACACACACACACACACACACACACACACACACACATACGAAATTACATATATTTTCCATACTACTTTGGACCAGGCAGTGAGAGTTGTGCTGGTAGCACCTTGAACTAGGTAGGCCACACTTTTCCATCTCTAGTAACAGTTACATCTCAACCTACTGGATACCTTCATGTTCACAGTCAGGTTGAGAGATCATTCCTCTTGCATGTGTGGTGTTTGCACAAGGGCTTCATTACAAGTGTGCCTTGCCTTCAAGACCTCCAATGGCAGCTGGCTAGATACCATTCTCATTAGGTGGCCAACAACAGCATATTCTCCTTAAACTGTAAAGCTTCTCAGTCCACCAGAAAAAGTAAGCCCAGCTACGTTGTGATGAAACCTCATTTCTATTCAATTTCTTTAGATCGGACAAACCACTGGGTCTGAATAGCAGAAATTTCGTTAAGCCAGTTTTAAAGGTCCAACATGAATTTTTATCTGCTATTTTTATGATCTGCTATTGTTTCTGTATATATATTGTATTGTGTGTTTTTTTTAGGTTTATTAAATCTGGGCTGACATTGATTTTATATGTATGTCTATATTTTTAATAGTATTTATATATTTGTGTAAGTGCATGGTCTCATAGAATAATTCAATGAATTACCAGCTTGTTTACCATGTGATTAATTATGTATTCGATTGGCTGGTATTTTATTTAAAAATGGAGAGAAGCATTTTTCATTATGCTGCATTGATAAAGAGTTTGTTAACTCAAAAGCTTTGCTACGATATTTTGCTGCTGTACTTCATTTTATTAAATTTTCTGACTGTTGAGCTTCTAGCTGTCTTTTTGGGGGATTTTCTGTTCCTGCGTTCTCATCTTTTAAGCCCCTACCCAAGGCTCATGACCATAACTAAGTATGGGGACATATACTGACCAGTAAACTGGAAGTTTCATCCTGTGACTCAGTTTTCACTTGGCACTATAGTCCAATATAATGCCTACAGTACTACCACTACTGTACCCTTATTATGGTCAGTCAAATGACTCATCTGCTCTCACTCATGAAAAAGACCCCACATATTTAACCTTCCATAGCTGCATCTTCTGACAAGCAGACAGCACTCTATTATTTTCCTTAAGCCAGTCGTGGCCTCTGATTTGGAGATTTTGATTTTGATTTTTACTGTTCTGCACTCAGCATTTAAGCAAGCACTCCAATGCACACAGGCCATCAAAGGGTATTGAATCTATGTGGACAGCATAATGTGCAAATGACAAGGATGCATATCTCATGCACCTAATTTGAATAATCTCAAGGCTTCAGATGCCCCTTAATATTTTATCCAAGGAAATCATGGAAAAGGAAGGTCACAAGACACAACCATGCTGAAGTCCTGCACCAACCCTTAGTGCATATGACTTAATTATGAGCTCACTAACACAACTCTTGTTCCTAAAATTCATGGACTGAATGGCACACAGCAACAGACATGAAACCCAGCACTGTTACACCACCTGTTGCAAGATGGTATGATGTTATAAGTCCTTCTAGGTCCACAAAACACTCTGAGGGAGCAATGGCAAATTCCCATTACCACTTCAGTATCTGTGCAACATTAAGAACTTACTTTGCTGTTCTACAACTAAAACAGAACCCACACTGCACTTTCTGAATCAAAGGCTTGACTGCCCAATGAACTCTCATTTGGTGCAACCTGACAATGCATTTGTCAGACAGGATGAGGAGTACTATTTACTTATAAAGTTATTTATTTAGTTATTTATTATTCTTCCATACATGGAATATGTTCTCTTGTCCCGCTTTATGAACATCAGAATCTTCACTCCAGTTTGCTGGGCCACTCAATAGAGTCTAGCCCAACCTTTCATGCAGCGTTGAAAATGTATGTTATCCACAACATCCTGAGATTGTCCTCCATCTTCAGCATTTCTGAACAGTAATCTTTTCAAGCTTTGCTACAGAAAAAGTGTCTAGTAACTTCATCTGCACAATGGATGTAATCCCACCAGTGCTTCCGGCAGTATCTCCCTAGAGCAGGACACATTCAATAGATTCAGGAGTTTCTCAGAGTACTTCTACCACCTCTCAACAATAAACACAGTCCCTGTCAGTGTTTCTCCACCCTTGTTTGCTAGGCACTGTTTGACACTGTCAAAGGTAATTCTCATTGGCCTTATCATGCTTCTCCATCATCTGGGATGTCACTAACTCATCTACTGCCTTCTTGGTCTGTAGGTATCCATCACTTAAATATTAAAACTCTTGCTAGCAATAGACTGATTGTCTCTTTCTTTAATCTGACAGTCTCACTGACCATCCTTGCCTGCCAGTGTGGTTTAGAATCAAGTGAGACCAAACCCAAAAGTCATATCATATCATGACCCATCCTAACTATGTATTAATGCTATAATAATTTAATAATACAGACTAAATCAACTGCATAAACAAATGAATCATGCAAGCATATAAACAAACAGAATTATACCTTTCCAGACAATCAATTTTGCTAAACAATGCCCCATTAAGTGTGAAGAAATATGACCAGGGCTACTGATAACCTAGCAAATAATGGACAGTGCGTTGCAAAACTACAGCAGACACCACCCTTATCTCTGCGTCTTCTCTTCAAGTGTTACAGCATTCCATAAAATATCACTTTGAAGTTTTCAGTTCTGAAATCATAAGTGTGTACATGTAGTCAATAAAATTAACGTGAGAAAAATGAATGGGTGGGGCCAGGTTTGTTTTTCATTTGTGTTTAATAAATATAATTAGAAACACAAATAGAATAATGGATAAAACTTCTGACACATTGGAAATCTTCTTTAATTATGCAATAAAAATCACAGTTGCAATTACTTGAGTTTATTTTGTGTTGAATCAAAAACTGTATTTTATTTGTACTGTTCCTTTAAAACAGAGAACAATAATATTGTGCAGCCAGTTTTAAAGACTATAACCATAAGTTAGGTATGTTAGAACAGAGATCACAACTGCTTTGTGTTCTTCTCATAACAATATTTTCAAGTGTCTCCACCTCTTAACACACTACTGAAAACTACAGCTGTTATCTTAAAGTGCAAACCAGTGAAGCATTAAATGTATAGTTAAGATGCCCAATAGCCATGAGAAAGTTGACAACTTAAATTACTTAGTTATAATGAAGATAAATGGTGTTCCAGGCACGACCACACACTGCACCCTGCAGAGAAATTGGTGCTCCTTCTGTTGCTAAGCAACAACCTCTAGTCCTAAAGGGTATCTGCTTCTTATTACATTATTGTACTGAGATATATGACTCTAGCAACCATATTTTTTGTTGCTGTTGCTTAAAAAAGTTACTTCCGTTTCATAAAACAAAACATTTTGCAGTACAAGAAGTTAGAGTTGTGAAGCTGTTTCCAGATAATGACAAGCCATAAGCAATAGGGTTTTAGTGCTTCTTCATAAAAGTGGACTTGATTCTCAGAATATTTTAGTAGAGTGCCATGTACAGGTAACTAGCTATCAGTCTTTTCCAATGGGAAACAGTAATGAGACATACTCTGATAGCAATGAAAAATATTCTTGCTATACAAACAGCATATTTCAAGAGTAATACATGTACATTCAGAAAAATAATGGAGAAAGTGAGTGATGACGCTTTTTAAAAGCAGACTGCACTTTATCACTGCATTTCCATTAAGGGTATCCACATATTTTTTTTTTTATTAACAGTTTCTATATTCACTTTGTGTACTGAAATATTTATAGCATGAAAGCCATGCATGACTACTGCAAGGAAGATTTTTCTCTGCATATTAGACAAGGTTACCCTCAAAGGATTAGTGCATTCCCAAATCATGTTATTTGTCTTTCAGGAGTCCTTCTTGTCCCAGTGGTCCCAGAAGCCCTGCAGCAGCCAATTGTTGTCAAAAGGTAAAAAAGATGTCAGTGCACAGGGCACCTTTTGCCAATGCACAGTATTATAGTCTGGATCAGAGCATTGCAATGGCATTGAACAGCAAAAGTAAAGTATTTTTTAGCAGAGTTTTAGATGAAAACTGTCTATAGTGCAATCAGAAACATTATGGCAAACAGTGTTCTGATATTTTTAAACTGAAAGAGATGATTCAGAGGCAGAGTTTTCCATTAATTAGTAGTTTGAAGCAGAAAGTCTTATAAAGTTAGGGTAAGTGATTTACTTCTTTGTACTGTTAGTTATCAGTCAAATGGGTGTACTCTTTTCCCCTAAGGAGGATTTAGGCTGAATGACCTGGGAAATGTATGCAGCAGTAGAAAACGAGGTGACGTTATAACTTTTGAGTGACTAGGTGGCTACAGAAATAAATACAGTGCCACACTTGAGGTAAATAAGACTCTTATGACATGGAGGCATTTTATCCAGCAGATGTAAAACAGGTTATAAACATGTAGTTCACAGAAGAATGTACATCATGCTCAGGCAGGCAATCCTTAACATCAGTTTCTTATTTTCAGTATGATTCACAGAAATGCAAGCTGTTGTTGCAACATAAATTTGTTAGTTTGGCTATTAATCTGTTATCCGCTTACTGACATTCAGGTGCAGACGTCTTTAATTTACAATGAAATTTATTAAGGAACCTCCACTCTTCTATTTTAGGGATGGATTAATCAAGATGATCTGATATTCTTATATATAAGAGTAATTTGTTCCATAAAAAATAGGATATCATATGTAATACACCTATCCTGTTTATTAGATGTATTCATACTTACTTCCATCCTTACATTTTTATAATGATGAAATAAATTACTATTGTAAACTCTAATAGGTAAAAGATATCTTGTCTCACCATGAATAATGTCTTAAACGTGCCACATAGCCTACCTCTAACAAATTTATAATACTAATGATATGTAGTTTCTGAAAGCTTCTTGTCTAATTGTAGTTAAAGATTGCATTCTTTCAGGACAATTTTCTTTGTAATAATTTGAAATATTCAATTTTACCTCATGTATATGATCAGAAATACAGTTAAATTCCATTATATGAGTATTAAACATTTGTACGCATTTGTAAATTCTGTCATATCTGTGGGATTCATAATTTTAATTACACGCCTGCCAAACTTACTCGTGTAAAAGTAAGACCCTACCCGACTGGTAGACTAAGTCTGTACTCTCGAAGTTCAATTGCTCAAATTTCAGCCCATCAACAAGTAGAGTTCCTCCATAGGAAATTACTGTCAGTGAGTTATGTCAGCTGTGATGCCCCTTTTGGAGGGAACGTCCCCCTTCTTTAAGATGGTGCGACTGTAATGATGGTATATACTGAATGTTGTTTGGGGATTCCGATCTGTAAATCTGCTTTGCCCTCTCATACTGGAAGCAAACTAAGATTGTTGTGGACCCCAATATAATATAATTTTGTAACATTTCATTATTTAATAAAATATGAAAATCAGTTATGCTGCATCCAAATTTAACTACTTTGCATTTGCTTGCACTGAATACTATAACAGTAAAACCTGCCCAAGTATGTATCTCCCATAAATTGTCATTTACTTATTATATAATTTTGAAAAACAACAGATGAACTTATCTTATAATCATATGTATATTTGCTAATGCAGGATTTGATTGCCTTGTAGGGGGCTCAGAACACAAAAGAGAACTGACTGCAAAGCAGAACACTGGGGGACGTCTCTATAAAAACTAGTCAATTTAAAGGAGCACCTGAGTGCTTGTACATGTTACAGTCTCCCCTTTACCTGTCAGCTATCTGACTATAAATGTCATTGCATTATGTGGGACCAATTTATTGATTTGTGGAATTTTCTTGAAAGGTAAATCCATTTCATTGCTATGAAAGCAATGCTGTGACATTTAAAGATCTAACTGTCAGAGCTCATGTTAGAACAAATCAGGACAATACAGTCAGTGCTGGTGAAATGATCAAATATCACATCACACACAACGGTTTATTTATTTATGTATTTTTATTATCCTCTTCAGGCAACAAACCTTATTTTGTATGATAAAAGTTGGATGCCAGAAGCAGTCGTGGATCAAGGATTTTTCTTTCTGACGTTTTTGCTTTAAACCTTAACTCCTTTCATAAACCCAGTAGGTATTTTATTTAGCAGGTCATAAGCAGTGGATTATTGTTTCTACAAGCAGCATGTGACTGAAAATGCCACCGCCTCTACAAAACAGGTACTCATACATGGTCTTTAGTTACCAGTGAGGAAAAGAGTACAAAATATGTCTCTCAAGATATTTACCTCATCCTCCAACTCTGAGAAAGGTCAATGAGCTCAGCACCTTCATTTCACTCCTCCTCTGGCCAGTTCCCACAGGCTGCCAAGCCATTAGCTGAACTCAGGCCACCTGGAACATAGTCATGAGGCTTTATCCCTTTATGCTAAATTAGTTGGCTTTGATAGCTTGTTTTATATAAAAAAAAAGAAAAAGAACCTGTGCAGTCACTCAGTAACATATAAACTGTAACATGAAATGCAGACCACTTCCAATGTGCATTACATTGCAACTAATCCAAAAAAAAAGGCATATTCTCAAAGTACATACTTTTATACTATAAAAACTTATCCAACATCCAGGAACATAAGAACACTTGGCAAGATAAACAGCACTATAATATGAAAGCTTTATATAACAGACTAAGATATTAATACATGCATATTTACAGAAACATATTAGAGCAATTCAAGCAGACCATCTGCTCCTCAATATAGGGCCTATCATGTCTTCATATCTATGGGCAACTGTGGAAGACTATCAGTATTTGCAAGGATATCATCACCTCATGACAAATTCCTTGGTACACCAGATCTGAACTCCTGGAAGATCAAAGCACCATAAAAAATGAATTACCGCTTCATAGCTAGCTATAGAACACCCTATATCTCCCCTTCTAAGAATGATAGCTATCTTAATGCATTAGCTAAAATTCTCATTAATGCTAAGACATTTCTACTGGAGGACTTCAACTATGCATCAATAAACTGTCTGACCTACACTGCCAATGGTCAGTATGCTCAGCACTTCCATGACATTATAAATGGTAACTTTCTTTCACAAGTAGTTAACCATCCTACTAGGGCCCCTAATATCCTTGATTTAGTCCTCACAAATAGGCAGCTACTTGCACATCTCCATATGTATCATCACGCCTTATTAAATCAGATGAAACTGATGGGACTTCCTCTGTAAATAGCTCTATGTTTAGGGACTAAAAGACTATGCCTCAATCTCAAAAAGATGACAAAAAGGGTATGACAGCCCGTAATAATTCAAGACAGGAAAGACTTTATATAGCCAAGAGTATTTAAGGATAGATGAACCAGAGGTTGTTGGGAGATGGAGCTATAATGTTGAAAGGTGGGCAGCCACACAAGAATTTATATACCTATAACTACCAGAATATCAGAGGCTTCTGGTAAATGTAGTCACCAAGATGAAAAAGACCACCTTCACAAGACTTTATGCAGCCCTGAGTACGAGGACATACGTACCATACACTATTGGAAGAACTAGTTACCAAACTGAAAGAAGGTCAGCCTCACAAGACTTTATGTATCCAAAAGTACTAATACAGAAGTACAAGAGGCTGTTGGGAGACATAGTTAGCAGACTGAAAAAAAAGTCAGCCTCATAAGCAACACATAGACACACAGAAAAAATACCCTAAATCATTGAAAACAAGTAAGTAAACTATACATCTAAGAAACATTAATGAAACCTTTACTACAACAGTTAGAGACATATTTGGCTCCATGTGCGAATATCACGAACCAGTGCCCTAACCCCAGCTTAATACAGGGAAGTGTTTTTTGTTTTTTTTTAACAATTAGATCTACCTCTCCACCAATAAGTTCTTCCACTGACGAAACAACAAAAAAATACCATTCCTTCTGCTGGCACACCAATCAGGTGGCCAGATGCATGACACCACCCCCTCCCCAGGCATTCAGGTCCCTTTTCTGTGCCCTACCCCAAACTTCGTTCCCTTGCATAGGTTTATTAAAATATATATATTTTTTTTAAACTGTAGCAAATTGCTTGCTAAAAATTTAATAAGCAGCTACTAGAGTTTATAACATGCTTGTACAAAGCACTATTTTACTCATGTTTTAAACTGCAGTAAATAGTTGTTACAGTTAAGACCACTAACAGAAAGCTGTAGTGCTCAGGTATGACAGCAGCAAAGAAAAATGTTTAAAACAATGTGTGTGTGTGTGTGTGTGTGTGTGTGTGTGTGTGTGTGTGTGTGTGTGTGTGTGTGTGTGTGTGTGTGTGCGCATATATATATATATATATATATATATATATATATATATATATATATATATATACATATATATATCCACACACACATAAATAAAAAACACAGAAAAATATCTATGAGAAAGAGTAGAAAAATACCCATTTATGAAAACCTCCAATTAGTATTCAAAGTCATATTCAATAATAATTATTGTATCTCACTGTGATGAATGAGAAGCATTAATTCAAGTTAAAAGGAAACAAACAAAAAGAGGGTATATACAATTCCTGGGGCCAGATTTTATGTTGTTATTGCATTTTTGAGCACTATTATCCATGTTGAAGTAGATAAGGTTTGGCTAGTTTACTTTGCTAGAATGATCTAATAAGCCAATAGTCTTTTATTAGGATGATCTAATCAACCTAAACATATTTTTTTGGATGTAATCAACATTGTGATATAACTTTTCACTCACAAGCAGAACCATACTAAATTTATTCAAACATGGCACCATACTCCTTAAACCCAAAGAACTGAAAACACGATCATCCAAGGATTACTACCCAAATGGCAGCCTTGGCACTCTAACCAACATTTTCCAATAGCTTATATATGACTATATCATTCAGAACTTTTTCCGGTATAGTCTTTCTGACTAGATGCATGGATTCAGATCCAAACACAACACTGCTACTGCTGTTGTCTCACTTACTGCAGAAATTAATTCCAACATAAAATAGGTACATTTACTGGTACAATATTTACTGACCTAAAAAGAGCCCTTGAATGTGTATATCCCAACTTCCTAATTTCAAAACTCAAATAAATACAACCAATGAACCTTGTCTCACAGTAACCCATCCTAACAGAAGTTTCAGCATAACATTAACTGCTCATCTAATGCCCCTTCCATTCTAGTCAGTACAGATGTGCAAAAGGATCTGTGCTTGGTCCTTTGCTATTCTCAGTGTTTATTAATTACCTTCCATTGGAATGTACCCAACCTTAATTGTATTATTTATGTTGATAACTTAGATATATTACAGATCTCCTCTTCTCGCAACAAATAAACTCCTCACTTTAATATGACTTTAAACTTTTCAAACCTCAAATACACTCAAAAGATACAAACAATTGCTAAAGCAGTCATGAGTATATTAAGAAAAACAAGACTGAAGAATAACATCTTAAGATAATGTGATTCTCATGCAGCAATAGCTACGCATAATCAGTTAAAGGAAATATTAACATTAAAACTGTTTGAAACCTGGCAAGTTGGCTTATGCCTCAATAATTTACATAAAACAAATATAAATGCTGAGTATAACATTGGTATAAAAATATATATAAGAAAGACTATCTTGTTTAATTTACTTTGCCTAGCCTTCAGGGTGCATTTAATGTTACTACACTCATTTAAACCAGACCACAGAAGTACATTTTCTTGACTTTCTGCTTTTAATAACAACAGGTGGGACATGAATTTTATATGGTCCACTGCCTTTTGACAGCTGAATAACAAAATAAGGTTATTCAAGTTATGCATAAAGGCAGATGCAAATGATAAAATAAAATGTGTTTCTTCTTTCCAGAACATTTTATGATAGCACAATCGGCTTACTCTCTCTCTCTCTCAATGTCTCTCTCTCTCTCTCTCTCTCTCAATGTCTCTCTCTTCTTCTCTCTCTGTATCTGCTGTCAAGATTTCTGCAGCTAAACCTTGCACTAATGAGTGACTGTAGTTTAATAAAGGGCAGTAGTTGAAACATTTCAAACCAGGTTTCTTTCTGACAGAAGACAAATTTAACATGCACAGCACAAACGAACAGCAGATTCTCCCTGATTCACACACAATATGCACAATATGTAGCAAGTTCGGGTTCACCCTCATTACATCAAGGTATCCAGCAGAATGTTCAGGCAAACAAAACTTACCATCAAACTGGCAAAATGAACAGAAAAAGATGAAAAGCCCACACACTGCACTTCTTGCACTACTAAAACTGCACACAGAAGTACACTAATGTTCTTTTATTTTCATAGACGTTAGGAATCATTGACATTTCAATGCAATTGAGTCTCATGACCACTAGAGCTAACACTTAGTTACCTTCTTTGTCTATGAGGACTGGATCAGTTAGTCCTGAAATAAATTTGTGAGTAGCTATCCAATTATGAGGCTCTGTCTGAATGCTGACAGTGCTTCACACCGATTAACCTGAAGTCCCAGAGGTGAGGGAGACAATGCATGGTGAATCCCTATCTCGCCATCATGTTTTGATTACCTGTGGGTGAATATTTAGGTCCATTGTTCAGCTATTTGTGGATCTATAGACTTGCCAAGATATAGGTGAGCTAGAGCAACTGAGTGTCTACTGATAAAATCATGCTTCATAATAAAATATTAAGGTTACTAAGCTAAACTCATTCACCTCTACATTCAGTGAAACTCAGGGGAGTCACATTAAATAAACTAGTCACATGGATGGGGAGCCTGTCTATGGAACAGGCTCCCCATCCATGTGAAGCAGAGTTCCTCCCTAATTCAATTCAAATGCAACTTGGACAACTAGATGGGAAACCGGAAATGTATCCCTGGTTTGGCACCTTTGTCTCTGATGCAAACAGGTAAGCTGTAAATGGTTCATCTCACTGGCCCATGCTTACACTTATGAATGGTATCAGAACTTGTCAGAGATTTGGGATGCATGGCTAGGCTTAGGCCTTTGTGGTCGTTAGCCTTGTAAACACTAATGAACCTATAAACCTATGATACACATACATAAGATGTACACATATCACATACACACACAAACACACACACACACACACACACGTGTATATATATATATATATATATATATATATATATATTTACATTTTGGTTATCAGTGTAGAGCATTGATCACAGCATGTCCAGCTGCAGGATGAGCCTGAGTTACATTCAAAATACTATTAACAAAATATAACAATTACAACCAAAAGTGGGCCACAAAGTTAATACAAACTAACCACAAACACATAAGGTGCTAAGTATAAACTTTACACCATTTGAGGTATACATGTTACAGGCAAAAAAGTGACGTCAGAGGAGGAGCAGCAAGAAAAGTGTGTGCATCAGGTTTAGCCTTGGAAATTTTAGGAGTAACACAGATGTTTAGAGGAGAATGCTAGACATCTGTTATGGTACAAAGAGTCCATGAGAGACCGAGGGAATGAGAAAATGTAAGATGATAATCAACAAGGAGAATGGGAACCTATGCACATATTTACAAATTTATGTACGTATTTACACGAAATAGAAACAAAATGGTAACCAAAAAACTAGTGATGTAAATGGAGCAATGTGAGAGGAAATGAACCTAGTGCAGACTAATGTTGATTAAGTGATATGTCTTGTGTTTTTCATTTGTATTGGACAAACAGATACAGTTTGAGTTGGGCTCTGAACCTAGCATAGTTAGGACTCTTGGTGAGATAGTGAGGAAGGGACTGCCACATTTTTTGAGCAAATACAGAGAAAGTACACAGAAAATAGAGCCAGCTCTATACAGTTTAGTAGATGGGGTTTGGAGAGTAAGGCCTACTGCAGCCTGACTTCTGAGGTTGCAGGTTGAGTTGGCAGTTATTAGTTTCATTTCAAGTGGAAAGGGGCATCTCGTTGGAATAATCTGAACAGTTGGGAGCCCAGAAGTATGAGGGTTCTGGGGTATACTGAGATCCAGTTTCCTTTGGATAAAGTAAGTAATGGCGTTCATGGTGAAGGGAGATCTTGATGAAGTGGCATATTTTATTAGATAAGGTCTGTCGCGTTGATGTGTTTTTGTTAGAGGAGACGGCAAACAAGGGTAAACTATACACAAGCTGTGTGAGCAGGACACCTTTCTCAATGTCTGTTGTTGATGAAAGGAAATGAGATATTTTCTGAGCCCAAAAAAGGAAGTAGCCAATTTTAGGTCTAAGTTTTTGAATATGCTACTTAAAGTTAAGAAACGGGCTGAGCCCATGCCCAAATACCTAGATATCTGAATTGTGATGAGATTGATAAGTTGGTTGTGCTGGTTCAAAGGCTTGAGGGAGCTGGGAACTTTAGAAAGTCTTTTTGTTTTATCAGAAGTTTTTTCTTTGGAGTGGATAGTTAGTGAGAAACTTTGTGGAGATAAACCAGTGGTTTAGTTGTAGAGTCTCCAGTTGTAGTTTGGTTTGGATTACCTTTTATGCTTAGTTATATCTGTAGAAAATCATGCAATCAGCATATAACAGGAGCTGTAACTGGGATAGAACAAGGAGTAATTTATTTATAGAAATGAAAAAGAGTGTTGGGGTAAGTATTGATCTTTTTAGTACACATGAATGAATATAGGCAGTATGTGATAGAGAGGATCCTATTTCACAATAAAGGCTCTGTTAGTCAATACATTTTTGAACCACTGTGCAGCTTCAGTGCTGATGCCAATGTCTAGGTGATGGAATACTAATACTGAAAGAAGGGGCCACCATGTCAAAGGTTCATTGCAGGTAAAATGGCACTGGTAAGATCTTCTTTATCCCTGTTGGTGATTATGTTATTGGTAAGAGTCCAGAGTGCAGTCTATCAACTACTTTCTGCTGAGAAGCCATCTTGTTTGGTTTACAGCAAATTATAATATTCTAGACATGCCGTAGATTGGTTATAAATTATGTTTTCAAATATTTTGTGAAGGGTAGGAAGTATAGAGATGAGCTGGTAGTGGTTGCTGAAGAGAATTGTGGATCTTCAGGAACAGGTCTGATGAAGGAGGGCTTCCTCAGTTGTTGGCATGGTGTTTATTCTGAACCTGAGGTTAAAGATTATATATATATATATATATATATATATATATATATATATATATATATATATATTTGCACACACACACACACACACACATACACACACACACACACACACACACACACACACACACACACACACACAGACATACACACCCACACGCACACACACACACACACACACACACATATATATATATATATATATATATATATACATATATATATATATATACATATATATATATATATATATATAGATAGATATATGATGACTGTGCCCTGGCCCAGCAATCAAGGAGCCTCAATCCTCACCACTAACACCAGGGAGGTTGTCTCCTAGAAGAGAGGAAAGTAGAACTAATACACACAGTAAAGTACAATTTCCCTTAATTGCACACAGAGATCACAGTCAGTCTGGGGCTGGTTGCTCCCTTGCTCACCAGGTCCCGAATAAGACTCCCCACTGGTAAAGCTATAGGGTCCAGGTCTAAGCCTAGCTGGGCAAGCTAAAACTTCCACTACCCTCTCTGTCCAACCAGTGCTTCGTGTCCCTGCCCAAGTAGCTGACACAACACACACACATTGAGAGATAAGTATTTATACAACTTCACAAACACTCATGGGAAAGGCTGACACTGATTCTCCAGCTGTGCCCGTTTACCCAGACCATACTGTATTAATCCCTGTCACCACCCAGCTAATAATATCAGCTACTAAAAGGCCCTTAAAAGGGTGTCCAATTATTACTGTGCAATATTATTATCCAATGGTAATGTGACTATTCAGTCTAGGCTTATTGGAAGGGCTTAGACAGTAAACTCTATAAATATATAATGTACTCTAAAGCATAATGTATCTCTACATAAACCAGCCACAGGTAGAAGGTTTTAAAAATATTTAACAATAAATAATTAAAACACAAGACAAAACTACTACACCACAGAGATATCTAAGAGTTCAGAGATCACACTTAAAAATAATACAGTAGGACAGGTCTGTTTTCAAAGAAAAATACCCAATTAATTTTTACTAGCTTTAACTATTCCTACAAGAAATCACAGTGCTAAAACTTACATGTGAGCTTAAGCAGAGTGCTGAGTTAGATATCCAAGATCAAAATGCCCCCCCAGTCTCTCACTGAACAATAGTTTTTAAGCACTAACAAACAGCTCTGCTGAGGCTCTCCAAAATTACATAATTTTGACACCTAGGTTTTCTCAGGCCACAAACTGCATTATTTAGCGCGCTAACACCTGCTCAGTAAACTATAACAATACAAGTCATTTCACATGCATACTCTAGCAGAAACCAGAGCAGTAAAGCACCATCCACATTTAAATTCTGGTCATAAACTTTACCCTTAAAACAATGGGCATGAAACCTTCATCCAGACTCACTGGAGCCAACTTCTAACATGAAAGGGTCACAACATGCTTCACTGGGCCAGTAGAGTGCAATGTTGTCACATATTTTGCATTTTCACATTTCACAATATTCTTTTACATTCAAGAAAACATGCCTGTGTTTTTACATTTATTTACAAATGCCAGAATTATATCAAATTCTATTTGACTAGGCTGGCACCCTTTGCCCATCTCTCCCCAATTGTCACTATATATATATATATATATATATATATATATATATATATAGAGAGAGAGAGAGAGAGAGGAGTCTGTGGATATATGCACATATAGACATAATACAAAAAAAGCTCTGACTGCAAAAATATAAGCACAGAAAAAAACACTAAATCTGAAACAGAACTCTTTCATTAAAGTAATAAATTCTGTTTTTTAAGTGAATATGCTTTTTTATTTTATTTATTTTGAATAAGAACAACAAGCTAAACTGCGATTGTATTTATTTATTCAACATCTGTTTACCAGCTAGTCTATTTAGCTATGTACTCATTTTCAGCACAGGCCCATGGAAAAAAGGTCCAGGTATAGATTACATTTCACATTATAATACATAGAGAGTTTACTCTGTAACAGTAAACACAAAATTACATTCAAAATACTAATATATAGAGTCAAATATTTGCAAAAGTAAAGATTCACTGGGCACATAATTCAAATATTATCATAATTGAGACAACAAAGTAGGTAATAAAATGAAATAAGTTGATGACATGGGAGTCTAAGATCATTATGGGGTGTTTAGTTTCAAATATAAAAGTGAAGACAAACATGATGCCTAAGTATTGTGAGAAGAGAGCTATACTGAATGCAGTAAAACAAAAAGACCATGGTGGATAAAGTTTTGTTAAAAAGATATTAGATACAGATGTAGGTTGTGATATAGAGTTTTCACTGATGTACAAAGCACAGAGATGAGTTTTTATGTGGATATATTGAAATTTAAGGATAGTTGGGGAAATATGAAGAAAACATAGTAATTATAGACATACTAAGAGAAATTTGATTGGAATGTTTTCATGGATAAGAGGTCAAAAGTAGATCTGAACTTTATGTAGGACAGTAGACGGTTATCCTGGTGTACAACAGGAGCAGAAACCATTCCTTTTTGAGATGGTCTTTTAGATAAAGTTTGAAGGATTGGTATGATGTAACTTTTCTAATGGTAGTAAGGAGGGAATTTCAGGCTCTGTCAACAGAGTAGGAGTAAAGGGAGTGCCCTGCGGATTTGATTGGTCCATAGATAGCAAATTGCTTTTCGTTATTTGATCACAGAGGGCGAATGAACGATTATTTTTGAAAGGTTGCATTTACAGCAGTCGATGTGACAGGATAGTTAATGATTTTATATGCAGTGAGTAATTGAGTTTAGGTAACTGGTTAGTTCTAGCCAGTTAACTGCTTTTAGTGTAGTACAATGACAGATACAGTATGCAGCACTGCTAACAAAATTACAGTTTATGAAGATTTGATTTTTGGAGATTTGTATGAATGGGGAGTTGTAGCGGAGAGGAGGAAGAAGGTTAAGGTTTTGCTAGTGTGATCCTAGAGATGGGAGGTGAGGAAGTTTTCAGCTCTGTAGAGTAGACCTAATTTTTCATTTTTTTTTATGGCATTTTGTATGTGGTAACTGAATCAGTGTCATCTATTATTATTCCTAGCAGCTTACTTTTTGAGGTTAATTCAGTATTGGTGCTACTGAAGGAACATATTTGAAGTTCTTTTTCCATGGGATTTTGTTGTGGGGAAAATGGTAGTAATTTGGCTTTGATGGGATTAAACATAACTTGATAGTTTTGTAACAATTTTTCTGTGGCAGTGAAGGATTAATGAGGAATTTGCTGTAAGTGAGCTGGATCATTTGATGAACATATAAGTGTTGAATTGTCACCATACTGGATAACAGAGTCATGTTGTGTGCATGTATGAAGTGAGATGGAAAGTATATTAAACAATAAGGGTCCAAGGATTGAGCACTGCGGAACACCTGTATTTACAGAGAGAAAGGGTGATACATTGTTCTGCCATTTTACTGACTGAAATCTGTCTTTGAGATAGCTCTGAAACAAGTTTAAGGTATTTGCTGTAAGGCCTAATAATGACATTTCAGTTAGAAGTTTTCTGTGGCTAACAGTACTGAAGGATTTTAATAGATCAATGAATAATGCAGATACAAATTTTCACTATCCCTGGCTTTATTGACTGTTTCCATGAATGAGATTAGAATTATATTAGTACTATAGGATGGTCGAAAAATAAACTGGGTTGAGATTAAAGGCTGTTCCTGTGTAAGACATTGTAAACGTTGCTTATGGATACATTTTTAAAGTAATGTTGAAAGCTGGGATAGTATTGCTGATGGACTGACACTTGTAACATCAGTTGAATTACCTCCTTTGTGGAGGGGAATGAAGTCCGAGTTTTTTTTAATCTAATATTTTAATCTTACATATGTGCAAACATGGTGAGTAGGCAGCATTTTGGAAACTCTTTATTAATAATTTAAATAAAAATAGGTATTAATGTATACCAGCCATACATTTAAAAGAAATTGCTAGATACTATTTACTCAGTTATTATCAAGTAGTTCAAAATGTCTAAATCCTATTTGTTAACTATTTACAATATGTACATAGTGTGTCTCAGTATTTATTTTGATTTAAATAATAAATACAGATTCCAACGTTTCATTGCACTTTAGCCCACATACTTCCGAAGAAGGTGCTAGAATCTTCATAGAGAATTACCTTTACATTTCACATCGTAACACTATTAATTTAATTTTGCAACCAAAAGTGCTTATATCTAAGAGTTCTGAAAAAGAAAAAAAATTAAGGAAATGCTGTGTTGGTCTGCTAAGAGAAAACACAAAGATACAGTTTACAGGAGCTACTCTAGGATTGGTGCACTCTCTCAGATCTCTGGAGTGAATCCAAATGAAATCCAAGGCATCCTTTCAAATATACAGAAAAATAAGTATTTTTATTTACTTTACAGCACTTTTAAACTTTATATTACTGAACTGCCACTAACTGTTTTTAGATGTTTTAACTGTTGTGCTGTCTCACTGTTTCTACTGTCTGTTGTTTGAGACTGTTTTTCCTGCACTTTGTATTTTCTAGTACTTGTGCATTTTTTACCATATGCTTGATTCAAATTTGCTGAATCTAGACCGTTTGATATTATCTGAGCACTAAAACCAGCCTCCTTACATTACGAGGGCCCCCTGTACTCATGTGGCAGAAGAGTTTAGAAAATGACTCGTCTGATTTGGAGATTGTTGGAATAAGGCTCAATACTGAGCATTTCCATTGGCCACTTGTTTGAAAATTGCTTAACTTATTTTAAAAATCGGTTCTCACAGTTGTTTCATAAGCTCCACGTTTGCATAGGTTTGTGCCTGTTTTAACACAGCTCCACAGAGTTTGGTAACCAGCCACTGCTCTGCTATCTTCATCTGAACAATTCAAGGCATCTGGTTGCATATAGTGCACCTTTGCACAGCACTACCCTGTGGATATAACCATTGGCAGTTCTAAACACAAAAGCTAAAGTAGTTTTATTTTCCCTTAGAAGCTGCTCGTGCTCCAACTGAGGAGTTCCTTAAATTGTGGTTAGCTGCTCTGAAAGTACCTCGGTTGTGCTTTCTACAGCATTTGCCACTTTAACTGAAATCTCCTAATCTCTAATAGTCTTGTACTCATTAAGAGCCCAAATAATATAGACCCAGCAATGAGAACCCAATTAAATGACATCCTTCCTCATTAAAGTAAGCAAATTTACACCTAGTATTATGGATGATCAGTTCTCCCCGTTTCACCTGCCAGCCCAACTGACATGAGTATCCTGAGGTAGTGTAGCAATTGCCTCATGTACACTGATGACCCACTACTCCTAAACCACTCAAGCTCAATTTGTGAGAGATGCATATACACTAAAAATGTGGAATCCTTGCTATCTCATTCACAGAACAGTGACACTGAACAAGTTGTCAACCCACATACTACACCTCCTGCACAAACCATGATCTCAACAAATAAACCATCATATACAAAGTATTCACCAGAAATTTACCTAAACACTAGGGACCTCCAAAACACAAACATGCTACACCTAATACAGTAGCTGCAGCATTCAACACGCATAAAACCAACAAGCACAAGTGTCGCATCAAAAAAGCCCCCAAGGCAAAGCACATCTAAACCCAATTTTTTTGGTCATAGGTGACTCCATAGTGAGACACACAGATGTCCCACTCACCAGGCCAGACAAGAAGGTTATGGTCAGCTATCTGTCGGGTGCCAGGATCCACCATATCATACATGCACTCAAGTCTCTCCACAACAAGTATGGTTATGACTTTGTTATAGTTCATGTTGGTGTGAATGACTTGAGATGTACCTCACTTGACTATATGAAGAGAGACATGACTGAGCAACAACCTTGAGCAGCATACTACGTTCACCTAAGATGATACCATAACATAAATAAAAAATGATTGACTTCAGCAATTGGCTTAGTTTCTGATGTCATTCTAGGGGATCCAGTACCTGTCAGCCTGGGATTACATGGCTAAGGCTCTTATCTCCCCCACAGTGCCTTTTTTAGGCAATGTCACAACAAAATTCTCAGTGTAATACCACCATCAAAAAGCAACCTCAAGGTTATGCTGCTAAACGCTAGGAGTCTAAACCTAAAACTGCACTCACTGGAAGCACCCTCACCTTAGAAGATGCTGACATCTATGCAGTCACAGAGACTTGGTTTAAGGCCGTGAAAAGCATCCTGGCCATACCAGGTTATAAAGCCTTCTTAACACTCAAACCACAAACTGAAAGTGCTAGAACTAAAGGAGGAGGAGTATCAGTATTCATCAAAGATAAATACACCTCTTAATTGATTAAACAAAATAATTCCTTGAACTAATCCAACTCTAACTGACTGTAGGAAAGACCCCTTTCCAAGTTATGGCCAGTTATAGGACCACCTCCATGAACCGGGATACTCACACTTTATACTTGGATCTACTTGAATCACTAAAGATACAAACATCCTGGTTTTAGGTGACTTTAACTACCCATCCATAGAATGGGTAAATTATATGTGTACTAACACACTTGCCCAAAGGTTCTTGGACTTCATCAACTCCAATGCCCTGTACCAGTTGGTTGACACCCCAACAAGGAGCCCAAACATTCTAGATCTGGTGCTCATGAACATGGGTGATCACTGCAGCACACCATGTGTGTGGCCCTGCCTAGTGAGGTCTGATCATAAATCAGTCTCATTAGAAGTAGCAATAACATCTGACCCCCCCAGCAGCAACTAGAGTAAAAAACTTCTCAAAGCCAATTACAACCTAATACATGATAGCATTAATAGTGTCATAGCCCCTGCCCTCACTGATGGCATGGACACCTACACTGGCATTTACATCAATGTCTTTTATAAGCACCTATACAAAAGCATTGACTCAGCAATATCTGACAGGATCAAAACAATATTCTCAAGAAAGAACAAGCCTGCCTGGTGGACATCCATCATTAACAGATTCTACAATAAGAGAAAGAAATTGCTGTCCAAGAGCAGGAAGGAATGGTCTCTGAATGGGAAGCATTCCTTTCTCGACTTAAGCAAATAAGACACCTCGCAAGGTATTATACAGCTAGCTATGAATCCAAATTAGCCTCCTTTGCTAAGGATAATCATAAGGCCTTCTTTAGCTACATCAGAAACCTTAAAGGAAAAACCCAGATCTGTGCAGAACTGGTTGTTAATGGCCGCACATATACTGAACCCACAGAAATAGCTAATCTGCTAGCTGACAGGTTCCGTGACAACTTCTCCCCTCTGTCCCCACCACATATACCCCAAAGCATAATCTGCTAGCTGACAGGTTCCGTGACAACTTCTCCCCTCTGTCCCCACCACATATACCACAAAGCATCCCTACCACCTGACTTTCACCTAGTATCTCCAAGGAGCAGGTTGTAAATGCTCTCTCCAAAGCCAAAGATACAGCCTCTATAGGACCTGATAATATCCAGGCTGTGTTCTAAAAGGATTAAAACAGGAACTAGCTGCACCACTGGGTACTCTTTTTAACCACAGTCTAAGCACTGGTTTTGTACCCGCTGAATGGAAAACAACAACCATCATCCAGTCACATAAAGGAAGTGCCTCCACTGACCCTGGGAACTTAAGACCCATAAGCCTGACCAGCCTAATCTGCAAGGTTATGGAAAAAATAATCATGGACCTTATCAACAAAGATATATGAGATCTCCAAACGCTCGACCCGACCCAGTTTAGCTTCATTAAAGGGAGATCCTGCCTCTTGAACTTGGACTTCTTTGATACAGTCATCAAAGCCCATAACAAATGCAAATCCATCCACATGGCCTACCTGGACTTGGCCAAAGCCTTTGACACTATTCCCCACAAAAGCACCATTGATAAAGTCACTCAGCTGGAGATCAACCCGTATATTATCAGGTGGGTTGCAAACTGGCTCACCGATAGAATGCACAGTCAAAATAGGTGACTCTAGCTCCACCAGCAGACCCGTAACCAGTGGTGTTCTACAGGGATTGGTGCTTGGGCCCCTATTGTTGCAATCTACTTCTCGGATGTACAGGCTAAAAGAAAATGCTTATGGATGACAAAGTTTGTTGATGATTGCAAACTGGGTGTAGTTATCACATCCCCAAATGATGTCAACATCCTAAAAGAGGGACTTTCACAGGCAAACAACTGGTGCCAAAGTCATGGGATAAAACTCAATGCAAAAAATGCATTATCATCCCCTTCAGCAAGGGTGACGTCACTGCAGATTACCACATTAATAACAACACCCTAAGCTCACAATCAGTGGTGAGAGATTTGGGCACACAGTTTGACAGCAACCTTTCCTTCAAACACCGAATCTCCACAGTGGTAAGAAAGGCTTTCTACATCGACCACCTCATAAGTAAGGGCATTGCATCCAGAACAAAAGAGGTTATAACCCCCCTGTACTCCTCACTCATCAGGCCAATAATTGAGTACAGTGCTACCTTTGGTATGTGCCTTACCAGGCACCTGCAGCAACTGCAAAGTCCCTAAATGTTTCTTACAAAGAAATCACCGTCACTATACTCTGTGTCTTACAGAGTACTCAGAGGCAACATCTGCTTTGCATATAAAGCAATCTCAGATCCTCTCTAATGTAAATCCTGCACATTTGTAAAGCAAATGGTATAAGATAAACCCGTGCTAGGGAATTCAGCCTAGTATGTGACATCAACACCAACAACCAGCAACTTTTTGCAGAGACAGATATGTCTCTCAGTGGTTATCTCTCCTCTGGAACAAATTCCCAATTCAAGTGAAGCAAAGCCCCTCGCTGACCCTATTTAAGCATAATTTATAATTGGATGGGAAACCACAAATTCACCCCGAGAGTTTCACCTGTGTCCCTCAGGCAAGGGTAGTAGTTGTTGACTTAATTCTGCTTAATACCTGGATATTCTTGGGAACAGGGGTTGTACTTGGCAAGGTTTGTAAGGGCCCTAGGGTCATTAGCCTAGTAACCTTCTATGATCCTATGATGACACTGGAACACAGACATGATGTAATACCTTTTATTGGAAAAACATATATTTTGCAATCACTTGAGCTTTCAAACTGGCATGAGCCCTTTGTCAGGAATTATTCTCCTGATGAAGGGTTTGTGCCAGTTCATAAGCTTGAGTAGTTAAAAAATCGATGTTGCATCCAATAAAAGGTATTACATCATGTTTGTGTTCCAGTGTGTTTGTGTGAACTTAGAAAATGATCCATAAAAGTTTTTTTTCCCCAACTTTTGGTTATATTTTTATGAACAACTGCCTAAATACAGCAAAGAAGTAGAAAATGTTGTTTACTAATATAGGAGGTACTGTATCTTTAAATAAGCCAAAATATTTAATTAACTGGAATTTATATAACTGCAGTACTTGGGCAATGACTGATTTTTCCCAAAATTCCCTTACCTACAGCAATAATAAAATATGTTACCTATAAGCCCTGGGTTCTCTATTACACCTCCAACAATAAACATTTTTATTTCATATTTTCCAATTTCTCTAGGAAGTAATACAACTCAGTGGATAAACTGTTATATGAAATGTTTCCAAAATAATTATTTTAAAGCTGAATCTAATATTTTAATCCTATATGGACGTCTAAAAATGGTGTGTAGTCAGTTTCATCCAAATAACCCCCCAAAATGCATTGATGATGTATGTGATAGTATAATTTTGAAGGGTCCAAATAAAATAGAAGAAACACTAGTCTCATTTAACAAAATAGATTTTAGATGTTTTTATAATGCTGGACAGAGCTTTAATGATATTTTCATTACATTTTCTGTCACTGAGGATGAACATTTGCCTAATCCCAATTATATTTATAAATGCGTACTACCAACTGAGCTTAGGATTTATTAATATTGCATTTGCCTTACTCTCAATAAAGCTTACTCTCTTTCAATTTTAGTTTAAACATTTATTCAAACCATATCATATATGCTCTACATGAGTTAAGATCAGCTAATATCAGTAACATTCTCTACAAACATAGCTTTTTTGAGTTGCACTCATTTCACTTTGAAACCTTCACTATTATTATCATTTTGTCTGATAGGGTTTAAAAATGTCTCTCTCAGTAAATCAAACATGCAAGATGAAAGGGGATAGCCTAGTTTAGTTTCTTTTCTTATTACCTATTGCTTGGGAGAATATGCTTCTATTTCAGTTTACCTTAATAAATTACCTAATGCTTTATTAGTTTTGAAGAAAAATTTGAAAAAAATGTACAGTTCCATTATCTTAAATAAATATAGTCAATTTACAAACACAAAAGATTTTTTTCAATATCTGAACTATTTACTGCAAACTTTCCATTTTAATAGACAATTAATTATGTAATTATTCTTTTAATATTATGTGCTTATATTTTAATAAACAATAAAAGTAACACAAATGAAGGCAAAAGGTAAACTGATCCACTTCCAAGTATTTATTTAGTGCTTTCAAATACAAACTTTTTCATAATAAAAGCTTATAAACGAAAGCACTAAATAAATACTTGGGAGTGGATCAGTTTACCTTTTGCCTTCATTTGTGTTACTTCTACATTCTGTGTGTGTTGTGGAAGTTTTGGAATTTTAATAAACAACAAAGAAGCTGATGAATGGAATAAAATTGCTTTTCATATTTCTCGTTTCATTTGGTTACCTTTGGCAGTTCAGCAGTGTTTCTAATTGAATTTAGTGGAAATGTCACAACTGTTATGCCAGTGGCGGCTGGTGACTTCAAATCACAGGGGGGCTGCAGGAGACGCTGAATGGGCGGGGTCAAAGGGAAGGGGTGTGGTCAACCATAAAGGGGAGGAGCTATGCACAAAACCACAAAAAAACTAACTTTAATTAAATACGCTGCCCTGGGTGGCAAACCATCATTATGAAAGTCCAATCAAGACAAAAATAAGTGTAGAAGAATAAAAATATTTCAATGCATTGGCTGCATGACAGCTTACTTAATATCTAGATGGAAACAAAAGGTTGTGAGGCATGAAAAAATAAATTACTTTTTAAATACATTACTGGAATGCCAGTCAAAATCAAGTATAAGAAAAACCAGAAGCACTCAACTCAAACCACTTCTCCTTGCACTGCAGTTCTAATTATAATATATTCAGCTTTATTAAAGTACCAAGCAACATGCTGAAAGTAGAAATCTATGTGATGCCCCACTTGTAAAAATGTTTCTTATCCAAAAAGACCTGCTGCCTGACAACTTGTTTCATGGGGAAAACATGATAAAAGTAAAAATGAAAAGCAAACAAGAAACAAGCTCAAGATACATTGCTTAAAGGATTACTGTACAGGTTATGGACCACACATGATTGGCATTCTGTTTAGTTTACGGGTAAAGCCTGTAGAGATGACTGGAAGTCTCCAACAAGTGTAATGAGCTTTTTAAAATAATGGAATCCTGTCCTTTAATACCCAATGCTTATACATTATCTAGTCAAGTATTCTCTGCATGGCAACAACAGAAAGGCTTTCAATGTTGGCAATTCTTTAACAGTATGCTTATTAAAGCTTACTTGCATCTTACGATGTCAGACAAGCTTACCTTATGGTCATTAAAGCATTGCTACTTAAACACAGAGCAACAGGCACTTTGAGTAATAAGCATAAATCAACAGTACAAAAATATGACAGAAACCAGACCATTCTGCAAAATCAAGGACAGATGAAAAGCCACTGTAGTACTTATGCAGTGTGTCCTCCCCATCCAAGGTAGATACAACTACTCCTTGCCTTGCTTGGACACATCCAGAGTCACTACATGGGGAGTGGGGTGCAACAAGCATGTCACAATTTGAAATCTCTCTGGCTGACTGTGATGGCCCTGACACATTTGTCATACCTCTCAACTTCAAGAGCAAGAAATCTGGACAAAGCCATACACAGAAGTGGGACAAAGGCACAACAATAAGGACAATTTTAAATATTGCTCTAATAAACTTAGAAAGATAATAGAATAGGTCTTGCATTAGTATGAATTTTCTGAAGGGTATAAAATCTGAAACTCAAATGTCTGTCATTTTCTAACTTCAGTCTTTAGTGATTTGTCACTAATTTGCCAAAAACACAATTTTATGAAAAATGGACCAAAAATGTGATGCAAAATATAAAATAGACACACAATACAGCTTCTACCTGTCAAAGAAGGGACACTTTAATATTAGTACTGCTACCTTGAGCAGCTGACAAAATAAAAGAATCTACATGCATTTCAAGTAATCTATAACTTTGATTATTACAGTTATTTCTTAATTGTAAACCCTCCATGTTTTCTTCCAAAATTGCTATTTTTGGAGGGATTATTAGGGGAAGAGCAACATTTTGAGCCAAAAATTGGGGACAGTTGACAGGTTGGCTATGCCTAATTCTATAAAGCAATTTATTTGCATGTACCTCTCAACCTGTTAATGCAGTAAATCTGAACAAGGCCAAATATATTGGGGCACATATAAACAGTACTAAAAATTGCTCTTGTATAAATTGAGACAGTTGATAGAACGGCTCTTACTTTAACATGCATTTTTATGAAGGTTATGAAGTCTGAAACTTATTATTTAGTGACTTCTGGCAAATCATTTAGGAATTAAAACTACAAATTTTATGAACAACAAACCAAAAATAAGAAGCAAAAATCTATTCATTCTTTGAAAATCTGGACAGTTGGGAGGTATAGTTCAGCTGGGCCTGTCTGAGTTTGCTGCCCCGACAAAATAATGGTTGAACTGGAGCCTCTGCAGCCATTCCAATTAACCATTACTTGGCTATTTCACTCCATTTACCATAAACACTAATGTGCATACTGCTTTACTTCAATGATTGGACTTCATTTGAAAGTTTTATTTTGTATTTTACAGCACAAACATTAAGTCATCTGTTAAACAAAGCAATGCAGTCTCACAATGAAAACTTAGCATTAAAACTTCTCTGCCCTTGAAACTCACATTCATTGAAACAGCATTGAAACCCACATTCAAAGAAAATACATTTTGCCAGTGGCAGATAAAGATTAATTTTGGGCTGTTTTCGAATCATAGGCCCCTTGCATATGAAACATACATGTGCTCTTTGATACACCTTCCTCATTGTACTAAAAATTATATTCCTTGTACAATACAGTACACTTGTTAGAGGGTGTTTTAAATTTGTTTTGAACATTTTTCCAGTAAGCAATGAAACAAAACATATGCACCCATAATGGCAAAACTGCCCAGTTGAGAACATTTATCATAAAAAGTCTACTCAGACTTCCACAGTCCACCATTATTAGTAAATATACACAATTCTACAGTCCACCATTATTAGTAAATATGCACAATTCCACAGTCCACCATTATTAGTAAATATGCACAATTCCACAGTCCACCATTATTAGTAAATATGCACAATTCTACAGTCCACCATTATCAGTAAATATGCACAATTCTACAGTGCACCTTTATCAGTAAATATGCACAATTCTACAGTCCATATTTAGTGAATTCAGTTCTTGCCATAGCTGTCAACCTTAGCACAAAAACCTGGACGAAGCCAATAATGGGGAATACAGTCCCAAAAATAGGGACAAATTTAAAATATTCATCTTATAAACTTAGAAAATTGCTAGAAAAAAAGGTTGTGCTACTATGTATTCTGAAGAACATGAAGTTTGAAATTCAAATGCCGGTCAATTTTACTGCGGACAGAACAAAAACAATTTTCAGCAGAGACGAGGGATTAATACTGCAGACACGTCTTTGTAAAATGGCAGGGCATCAGAGCAAATCCACACAAACACAGAGAGGAGATGCAGACTCCACACAGAAGCCACCCCAACCAAGAATCAAACCAGAAAACCTATAGCTGTGAGGCAACAATACTACCACTGCACCATCAAATCTGCAAGGAATTAAACATTCAGAAACCTGAAGTCTGAAATTCAAATGCCTGTCAATTTTACTGCGGACAGAACAAAACAATTTTCAGCAGAGACGAGGGATTAATACTGCAGACACGTCTTTGTAAAATGGCAGGGCATCAGAGCAAATCCACACAAACACAGAGAGGAGATGCAGACTCCACACAGAAGCCACCCCAACCAAGAATCAAACCAGAAAACCTATAGCTGTGAGGCAACAATACTACCACTGCACCATCAAATCTGCAAGGAATTAAACATTCAGAAACCTGAAGTCTGAAATTCAAATGCCTGTCAATTTTACTGCGGACAGAACAAAACAAATTTCAGCAGAGACGAGGGATTAATACTGCAGACACGTCTTTGTAAAATGGCAGGGCATCAGAGCAAATCCACACAAACACAGAGAGGAGATGCAGACTCCACACAGAAGCCACCCCAACCAAGAATCAAACCAGAAAACCTATAGCTGTGAGGCAACAATACTACCACTGCACCATCAAATCTGCAAGGAATTAAACATTCAGAAACCTGAAGTCTGAAATTCAAATGCCTGTCAATTTTACTGCGGACAGAACAAAACCAATTTTCAGCAGGGATTAAAACTGCAGACACGTCTTTGTAAAATGGCAGGGCACCAGAGCAAATCCACACAAACACATGGAGGAGATGCAGACTCCACACAGAAGCCACCCCAACCAAGAATCAAACCAGAAAACCTATAGCTGTGAGGCAACAATACTACCACTGCACCATCAAATACGCAAGGAATTAAACATTCAGAAACCCTTAAGTCTGAAATTCAAATGCCTATCAATTTTATTTAACATTTTTAATCAGGACAGTCTGACTTGGAACAAATAAACAATTTTCAGCAGAGGCCCAGGAAGAAATAATGCAGACATGTCTTTGTAACATGGGAGGGCACAAAAGCAAACCCACACAAACACAGGGAGAAGATACAGACCCCACAAAGAAGGAACCCCAGCCAAGAATCAAACCCAAGAACCTACAGCTGTGAGGCAACAATGCTACTACTACACCATCAAATATCAAGCATTGCAACATTTACAAACCACAGATATTATGAGGAACAGATCAGATCGAATATGAGGTAAAAATCTGAATTTTTTACAAATGGTGGTGGGTAGGGAACTCAAGTCTTTAACACCTGCATACAGGGTACAGGGTTCAAGCCTGAGGCATTCCCTACCACACCACCATAAGCACCTGGGGCATTTACACACACACACACACACACACACACACTCCAGTAAAGCACAAGCACCATACACACACATTGTAAATTAAAAAGCACAAACTCAATAAAAATAAAAAGGCACCTTACCTGAATGAATACATCCAGAATGTCCGTACATACATCCTTCCTTCCCGCGCAATACTGAAGACCCGCGAGATCCCAATGCTCCTTGCCGACGAGATCCCTAAGGCTCTGTCCCGAGTCCTTGCAGTCCGGACGTGTCCTATACTCCTGGCGGGTCTGTGCACTGTAAAAGTGCACAGACGTCTCCTTGTGTCCCTCTATGGGGACAGCCGGGCTGCCTTGAGCATGTGCATAGACCGATAAGTCGGGACTCGGTCTATGCGCATGCGCGAAGTCCGTGAAATTTAAAAAAATATTTTTTTTTATTTTTCATTTGTTTTTCTTGCTTTTTTATTTTTGAGGGGGCTGCAGTCCGGCAGCCCTATGCCACGAGCCGCCCCTGTGTTATGCACATGCCTCACATGAATGTAATTTTTTGGTAGGAGGCAGGGAGCATGGAGCTGTACGTTTCATGAGATCTTTACACAAGACTTTTTGCTGGTTATGGCTTGGCATCATTGAGTAGCAGCTTATATTTATACCACATTTGCAGTCAGAGCTGAAGTACCCAGTGCTCACTGTCGCAAATTACTTGTTACATTTGTAACAATCACTTTACTACAGTTTAAAGAAGTGGATTTTTTTAACCTGCATCCTGTGCTACATTACATATCTATGTCTCTGCTCCAGTTTGTTGCTTTAACAGTCAAAAACTGAGAAAAACTGGTTCAGGTTCAGGTCAGTTAGCACTTCAGAAATATTCATCTTTTTAACACTTCTCATTATTGATCACTACTGAATAACTATATGAATTTCTGAAATGAAATTCCATAACCCTCACTGACTGTGTATTTATTCACCACTTACTTTACATTTAAGTATGACAGCTTCAGAGGTTGCGGTTTTTGGTTAAATCATTATTCAGTTTTAATTAATTTAATTTTTATTTTAGTTGTATTTTTTTATTTCCTTCTTGATGGTAAACCTTACTTACACAGTCGGGAAACCAGCATCTCTAGCCTCCGCTGATACCTCACTCAGGTATACTTGACCTCTTCTGCAGCCGTTACAGTAAGAGAAAACAGGAGAGAAAAGAAGGGATCACCGAAGCTGTGTGTGTACAGCGTGTTGTAATGGAATGCAGTACATAACATTTCTACGCTTCTCTGTATGACTTGCGTTAGACAAAACAGCTGAACACATTCTGCTGTGCAGCTCCCCTACCCTTTATCCTGCATTTTATCCTGTCCTCAATAACTTGAATATTAGCAAATAAAACTACTTAAACATAAGTGATGTTATAAGGTGTGGATATAAGGAAATAGTTATGTTTAAAGTGGAAAAGACATTCATCCTGCTAAAAAGAAAAGTTATACATGCCTTTGGTAAAATGAAGGAATGCTTTAAAACTAAAAAGAAATTTGTAAGAGGCAGTACTGAACTTCTGCAGAAGATGAATTCAGAGCACCAAATGCCTTTGTTTAAGAAGGTTGACTGAGTTCTTGATTTATTAATTTGTGAAACATTGCTGGTAAAGCAACGTCAGCAGATAGTTTCAGAAAGGCCAGAATGTTGCAAGTAATGCTGCTCATGCAAACAGTCTAAACTGCAAACACTTATTGCCATTAATGTTCATGTTTTAGTTTGTGCATTTTGCATTGCTATTGTTAATATGATATTGCAATTGCATTTTCATCATTAGACAGACCTGAACTTAATGACCAATATGGAGTTCAATAACGTCCTGCCCCTCTCCCTATGACGTGTTTGTCGCACCTGAATGTAGTACTTGCAGAAGCTGAGAAAAGTTCTGAAAATTCACAATGCATTATCAATAGCATTTTATGTATCTTACAGAAAGGTCTGCATCAATGTCCATTGGTAGTCCGACATATAGGTAATATATTTAGTAAATGCATTTCTGACTACAAATTTCATCACATAAGCTTAGTTATAACCATGGTAATGCAGCACAAGTAATAGCTCCAGCAGCATGCAACAGTACAATTAAATGGTTGTTATTGAAGTGCAACTAATATCATTGTAAACTGGTTTACTTCTGAACAAAAATGAAATGTACACCAGCAAGTAATTCTTCAGTGTATGTTATAACCAAATTTTGTTTTTATAATTTCCAATGGCTATGCCCATAATTAATGTAATTGCACTACTTTTTCTAAAAGATACATATTTGTGTGTGTGTGTGTGTGTGTGTGTGTGTGTGTGTGTGTGTGTGGTTCTGTATCATTTGGTTGAAGGTAGCTTTGAATGAAAGAAAAAAACAGTAGACACAAATGACTTTTGAATGAAAATGTTCTGCACAGCATACAGCATATATACCATAAAAAGTTTTTTTGCAGAGGACTCCACCCCTATCCCCTAAATTATATATTCTATCTCCATGATTGCACATAGCACATTTGTGGAGAAAAGTAACAGCACTCACAGAGTGAATCAGTGCTGGTGCACAAGCGTAGTCATCTACAAATCTGGGGGTACAGTGTGACTTTGAGCATTGCCAATTCAAAAAAAACTTCTAAATTATTACCCTTAAAAACTCCCATAATTAAAAAAAAGACATCAGGAATATCAACAGACTTCGACAGCTTTTGGCAAAATGGCTTTTCACTCAAAAGTATCTTCAGTCATTTGTACTTTTTTTATTTCACTCAAGACTACCATCAACAAAATGATACTCACCCGTATCTCTCTCTCTTTCTTCTTCTCTCTATATCTATGTATGTGTGTGTGTGTGTGTGTGTGTGTGTGTGTGTGTGTGTGTGTGTGTGTGTGTATATATATATATATATATATATATAGATATAGATAAATAAAAACGCCAGCAAGCACACTACCCTGGATTGGATACTAATCAGTAAGAGCCCCCAGTCATATATAACAGGCAGCTTATCAGATAGCCTCAGTGATCACTCCCCAACATTCCTACTCAAAAAAATACCTATACCAAGCTAAACCTGTCATCTACCGTCAAATACGTAAAAAACTAAACTTTAACCCACTCACATTCATCTCATCCCTCAAAGAATGTAACTGGCATCCTCTAAAGTACCTCAGTCTTGATGACGCAGTTGGATTTTTTAATACTACCTTCCTGAGCATCCTTAATTACCATGCCGCCATAATACTTTCCAGAACCAAAGCACAACCCTCCCCATGGCTACAGAAAACCACTAAGTCAGAAATGAAAAACAGGAATAAAGCCTGGGAGCACTGGCACAAAACCAAAACCCCCACAGCTAGACAGAAATTCCTAGAACTACGCAATAAAGTCAAAAAGCTAATAAAACAGGACAAATTCTAATACTATCAGTCTGCCCTAGACTCCTCACAACACAGCCCCAAACAATTCTGGTCCTCCATAAACTCCAACCTCCACCCAGGTAAAGTCAGTACCCCTCCTCCTAACATACTTCACTCCTCAGAAAATATTGCTACCTCATTCAACACACATTTCACACAAACCATACTATCACTAGCTAAACAACACAAGCCCCCTCCCCTCCAACCCACACCTTCAATTAGAAATCTCCCCACTGCCTTCTCTTTTTCTCCTGCACCTACCTCCAACATAAAAAAACTCTTAACTAAACTTAAGCCCACCAGATTAGCAGCAGACAACCTCCCAAGTGAACACCTACAAATTGCAGCTGATGCTCTGGCCTACCCAGTATCCATCTTGATTAACTGATCTCTGTCAGAAAGTTACGTTCCCACACTGTGGAAAGTATCGCATATAATTCCCCTCCACAAAGGCGGACCTTCCACAGAACTAACCAATTACCGCCCCATTGCTATTCTCTCTCCACTCTCCAAAATACTAGAGAGGTGCATACACTCTCAGGTCTCAGACTACCTCCTTACTAACAACCTTCTTTCCAATACTCAGCATGGTTTCCGACCAAACCATAGCACCACCACTGCCTTACTCTCCTTTACTAACACTATCCTTCAGCATAAAAACAATGGCTATCTCTCCTCTGCTACTTTCCTAGACCTATCTAAAGCATTTGACATGGTCCCACACAAACAACTTATCTCTGTCCTCAATAACCTATCCTTCTCTCAATCAGTCACCAACTGGTTTCAGAGTTACCTGTCTGACCGCCAACAATCCACTGTATGGCAGAATGACATATCTCCCCAACTACCTGTCTCCATAGGGGTTCCCCAAGGATCCATCCTTGGACCCCTACTCTTCTCTGTTTTTGCCAATAGTCTAGCCTCTGCCACCAAACATGGCACACTCATACAGCACGCAGATGACTCAACCATCATATGCTCAGCCCAGTCCCTACCCAAACTGCAAAAAGTCACACAGGAAGCCTTTTCCTCTGTTAAAACTCGGTTATCCAATGCCCAATTAATACTCAACCCAAACAAAACTAAACTACTCATCTTCCAACCCACCAAACATACTCAAAACAACTCTCACTTTAACATCACAGCAAAAGACAACACCACTATATACCCAACTGAACATACCAAATTGCTAGGAGTGGAAATAGACAATAAACTAAAATTTGACATTCACATATCCATGACCATAAAAAAAGTCCACAAAAAAACTAGGAGCGTTATACAGATATAAGCAACTTCTCACCAAAACAGCAAAGATTTCAATAGCAAATTTGCACCTTATCTCCACCCTACTTTATGCCTCTCCAATATATACCAACCTAAGACAATGCGATCTAAACAAGCTAGAGACCTGCTACAACAAAATCACCAAATTCGCCACAGGGGCATCCTACCATAGTCACCACTGTCTCTCACTTGCTGAACTGGGCTGGCTTGAACTCCCTCACCTCCTTCAATGGTATCAACTCTCACTCGCCCACAAACTAGTAAACCATCCACTAAATGTCCCATCCCTCCAGAATCTACTCCAACCCTATCACACCACCAGACCACTAAGATCCAGCAACAAAAATCACTTGCAGATCACTAAAGCCAATAACTCTGCTGGTGAAGCACTATTCTCTTGCACCATAGCCAAATTATGGAACTCCCTCCCACCCACAATTACCTCCATACCATCATGCACCCACTTCAAAACTTTACTAAAAGCGCACTTAAAAACATGCTGGCTATGCCCTTGCAACTCCCACTCTAATATTACCCACCCCATCCAACCACTACCTTTCTTTCCACTCCACTAACTACCTTGATTATAGCAAGCTCAGATGCTCATAAGCCTAGTACTTATTATACAGCAGGAACTTCTTATTGTAACATTTGTTAATGTCTGTTATGTACTTCACAGATAAAGATTCTAGTTGTTTACTGATGTACTATGTTCTTCATCTGTAAATATGTTGTAAGTAATTTCTATGTAAATTGTTAATCGCTATGTAATTCAATGTAATTTCTGTCTGTTTATTTTAACTGTGGAGCTTTTCTCCCCATCCTCGGCTAAAAATGGACCTACGTCCAGTCGGACACTCCCGGTCAACAAATGTAAATAAATAAATAAATAGATATCAAACCTCTTACACTGTACTTTAATACAAAACTAAAGGCATACTTACTGTAGAACTCTGGCCTTTTCTTCTAGACTTTTGCCATCTACCTCACTATCTGGTCCCCCCACCTCAGCAAGTCATCATAACTATGCCTGAATTGTTCTCTGGAGGGGGATAGCTGTCAGGGGAGATAAGTGCTCCCCTCTTTCCTGATGTCAACAACAGCAGCTTCCTGCAACTTTCTCAGGTATGATGCCTGAAAAAGTTGGTGGAGAAATTTGTGTCTCCTCTGACCAGCTTGGGGCATGGCCCTGAGCCTTAATGCAGTCTGTCCTATCTCTGCCAGAATAAAATGGTCCATATGGTACATACCTGATCAGGCATATGCAGCAGGTAGAGTGACGTCAGAGGTTTCTCACAAAAATACTACAAGATGTAACAAACCTGTCTTATGTGGGGCGCCTTAAATGCTTTCCCTCTACTCAGTCTCCTATAGGTTGTTGAGGGTGATCTATGCCTGCTTTACAAGGCATCCACAAACCCCAAACTTATGAAACTCTTACATATTTATAAATCAGAGTACCAGAAATACAAGGTCTAGGGATCTGAATTTTGTATTTGACTTAAACAGAACATGCTGAAGAGACAGATATTTGTCCCAGCTACTGCCCCTCCTTTGGAACAGGCTTCACATCCATGTGAAGTTGAGTTCTTCTACTACCGAGTTTAAGCACAACCTTGACCAGTGGATGGAATAAGAAATTTAAACCGGGCCTGGCAGCCATGTCCTTATGGACAGATGTAACTTATAAATGCCCAGTGGATGGGGAATAGGAAATTTACACTGAGCCTGGCAGCCATATCCCTTATGGACAGATGTAGCTTACAAATGCCTGGCCGTCATTGTCCTATTTGGATACACGATATCCTTATTCTTTTGGGAAAATCTGACTAGGCTTAGGAAGGCCCACTAGGTTCATTAGCCTAGTAACAATCTATGAATCTATGAAATCTATGAAATCTGTGAAATGAGAATAAGGAGATAACTATGAAACTGGGACTGATAGAGGATGAACCAGACTCACTAAGAGTTTGACTCCTTAAACCCTGTGTGGCAGAAAAGCAGGTACATTCCCAGATTTATTCCACAGGAACCCACATTGTGCTATTAAGCTCATATATGCATGTGTAAGCATTTTGTGGCTCATCCAGTAGGAGTGCCACTCTGCCAGCACATGAAATTATCCATTATAATTCAATTCATAGAGCTCAGTACGGTGAAGGCCAATTTGAGAAAAAAGTTTATAAATGGAAACAAACTTTCATCAATATCCTTACAGTTTAACATTTTGGTAGCCTCTTGGCTCCACATTTATTTGAAGGTTGACGGAAAGTCTGATATAAATTAAAAGATTTAAAATAGACAAATATTAAAATTATTGGAAAAAGTTAGTTATCCGTGAATTTTACTGTCCCATCCACAGGATTAGCTTCGGAATTACTGATAAGGTAGAACATCTTGTAACAGTACTGTATTTGTATTTGCAGTTATCTCAGATGTGTTAAGTGTCGTATTCAGTTCTGTGTACATTAGGTTAATATGTATACAGTGAGTTACTGCAGACTGGATTCTGGCAAGGGAAATGCTCAGGACCGAACTGCAGTATAACTGAAGAAATAAATAACTGATGAATTACTTCTAATTCAGTTTCTCCACCCTTTCAGCATTGCTTCATAAGCTTGCCTTGCACTGAGCACAGTTATACACATAACGGAGGTGATAAATGTATAACGCACAGGACATTGCAAAGGGAAGGGAAAATTATTGCAGCAGAAGGAATAAGTAAAGAAACGGGTAATGATTTGTCTTTCTCTTTGGAAATGAACAGTAACAAAATAAATACATGTGTAGAATTGACTGACCTCATATAGGGTAGGAATATGTAATTATTTGCAAAGTTGTATTTTTAGGAGGAAAATGGTGAAGCAGCAGGAAGTAAGGCACAGGTGAGGCAACTACACGTAGAAGATACAGAAACCGTAGTTTTGTAAATAGGTAACCAAGTAGGCAGTGTGAGCTAAGATGTGGAATCAAGTTGAGGCTAACATAAATTATATAGTGGGAAAGAACCACATGTTCACACACTGTAGGAAAAGAGCTAAGGATTTTATGGGTCATGCAAGGAAAAAAGGACAGACATTGCAATTTCCAATAGCAAGACTGGAGGTGGGCCTTCCACTGTTGAGTCTTTAACATCTGATTTCATAAACATTTGACACTGATTTAGTGTTGTAACAGTTTGATTAGACAGAAAGACAGATTAAGTGTTTTCATTTCTTGATCTGATTTTAAATTAATTTTAACAGTCTGTATCTGCTTTAGCTAAGATCTTTAAACCTTTATTAATGATTCAAGTACATAGTTGCAATGCATTTTGTCTAACTGTTGTCACTAAGCCCTGGTTTCATTCTTGTGTACTGAGTGTTTGTCAGGCTAGTTCAAGTCTGTCTTTGCAATGAAGCAATTCCAGGCCAGTCAGCTCACTGCTAAGGGTCAAAGAATTTCAAAGTTACTACTTGCTGTGATTTTTTTTTAAATTACTTCTGCATTGTAATAGTTCCATTAGACAAAGAAATACAGATACATGTTTTCATATCATGATCTGATTTTAAATTCATTTTAACAGTCTGTATTTGTTTTAGCCAAGGCCTATAAGCCTATCCAATACCTAGTTACACTCACGGCCGGCCTTAGGCATAGGCGAACTAGGCGACCGCTTAGGGTGCCGTAAAGGCCAGCTTCTTAAAGGGCACAGTTTTGATTTATTTTGATTAACAAAGTTTGCGCTCTTCTTGGTGCCCTGCTGAAGTGTAACCGGAAACCGGAACTATGGAGGAGGGGGGTGAGCGCCCTCCCACTTACAGCTGCAGGTTGGCTAGAGCAGTTTAAAAAAAAAAAAACGTTACTTCGCGGTTCAAGAGTCTACTGTAAGGAGAAACGGTATGTTATGTTTTGGGGACGGGCAGATTTTTCCAAGCTTTTAGATGCAGATCCTATGTGTTATGAAAGTACAATTACAAGTCGCCACCTTCCTTGAAAGAGTGTCGGAGCAGGTATAAGAATGCTGCACTCTGATCTGGTTAGGCTAACCATAATTCACTGAAACATTAACAGTAAGCGTCCCCACAGTTTTAGACAGTGCCTGTGAAACATAAATGATCTAGACATACGGTGAGCTATTTGACTCCTCCACCTGCTTGCGTGGCAAGACCATCCGTTGTACATTATGGCCATAATCTTTACTATATTCCTTTCTTTATTTTATTTGAAGCACGCAGGTTGACTGAACTGCAAGAGCCCATTGGCTTTGCATGGAAATAAGCATGCTTATATTTACACACTAACAACAGGCTTTTTTGTACTGGAGTACATTGGCTGCAGCCAGGTGTTTATTACGTAAAGTTATTACTAAATGGCCAGAACTCTTGAATAAGCAAATGTCGAAATGGTTTCTGAACATTTTTAATTACTTATTGTTAATTGTGTTTCTTCTCTTCATATTTGTTTGGGAAACATTGAATAATCTTACAAAATGTTTTTTCCCCTCTTATTACATTCCCAGAGCTTATACTTTTTCAAAGCCTTCATGGAAGCTGATTGAGGATCACTATAGACTACCTGTACAGTCATAGTTAGGTCTTATGTACATCATATCTTGGCACATAGTCTTTGAAGCCATTTACATGCATGCAAGTTTGTAGTGGCAGCTCAAAACTGCTAGTCTACATGTGAGAAGATCTTGTAGTGTCTATTTACAGCAGTTTGCCACTTGTTTTCAATTTTGATATGACCATCATGTACTTCTTGAGCTGATTAGAATGTACCTAGAGGTGTGCAAGATAGCTTTCATTATTTGCTGGTTTGAATGCGGGGCTGTTTGGTGGCTTGAATAGATGACCAATGTCGTACACATTATAAAATAGTGTAAATTTAGTTAACACAGATTTATACCTGGACATAACTGTGTATTTTATGTGCTTTTTTATGGTTGTCCTATGTAAAGCTGAAGTACTATTTGCTTAAGCCACATATTACTCACTTCCAATGTGTGTGCTTGTTAGGAACCAGTTTCAAGCATGGTATTGCAGAGGTTGCTTAGAAGCCATCCAGATATGTAACCACAGTGACACAGAGATAGAGAAGGGGAAATAGTAAAGTGTAAGACGTTAGCACTTAGGAAGTAGTAAACAGCACAGGAGACAGGATAATTTGAGTAATGAATAAGGTGGAATTTGCTACTATCGCGTGGGACTGGGTGCTAATGTTTTATAAGAGGAAGAAATAAAATAAAATAAAGAACTCTGCTTAAAATAATGTCCTGTTGCATAAAGTAAAGTAAGGTAATAAATATCAATGCAGCTGCTTTAACATGTGCATAGGTGACAACAGATTAGTTATGGTAAGCTTGTGTTCATCATATAAAATGTTTTAGAATATTAAGGAATTCTTTAGAATGTTGTAGTTAACTTAATATTTTAGATGTTTGGGAAATATTTTAAGCAGAACAGCAACTGTTAAATTTTCCTCAGTAATGACTGGACTTAAATATGGCCTGGGACTTTAATAGGACATGCTGGAGGGACAGATTTATCTCCTAGCAACTGCCACATCTTTGGAACAGGCTATGAATATATGTGAAACAGAGCACCTTTATGACACTGTTCAAGAGGAACCTGGACAATTGGATGGGGCACCATAAATTCTTATTGAGGATAGTGCCCATGTCCCTCCTGGACATGGACAGTCATCACTAAATGCAATATTAGGTATTGAATAGTACTGCTATGGTATTATATTGGGTTGAAATGGCTAGGCTTAAAATGACCTCCGGGTCAATAGCCTAGTAATCTCCTATGATTCTATGATCCTGTGGAGGGCAGTGCTAAAAGATAGCCTTATCTGTGTATCTTAATGTCATATTTTTAGAGATGTGTGTCTTCTGGAAGATTTAAAAAAAAAATCTAGCAATATCTTTAATAATTGTGAATAGTCAAATATTTTAATCACATTACTAATCCCCTAGCCTTTAGGCATTAAATTAATATAGGAATCTTAGTCACTAAATAAAGAATGATAGATTCAGACTAGTAATAATTGCACTATTTTGACAGCAATTAACTTCATTCCAACCAATGGCAGATAGCTGTAAATAAAACATATACTTTATAGCAGTGAAAAATTAATTTAATTTCTTATTTATGAATAGACTAAATACATCAACTGATCTAAACAGATACAAATGAAAAGGACAAGAAATAACAAATTTAGGCTAACCAATCTAAGAATAGCTATATAAAGAAAATACTATCCACATTGCTTCCAAGGTACGGGGGGGACAGCTCTGCATACAGCACTGTGAATTTTATTAGATTCCTGTGTGCTTACACAAACAGGAGTATGAAAGCATGAAACTGAAAGCTGCAAGCCGCATGGGGTCATGTTCTATTGTAGGTAATACAATGGCATATGTGATAATGTATGATAGTAATACAAGTCTGTAAATGTAAGTTATTAAAACAGAAGTAAAATAATGTTGCACACCATGTTCTTAGAATGAAAGGTAGTAAATGTATAAAGAACTCAGGTGTCTTCCACATGGAATTATTGAACATTATATAATGACCCCCATCAATATTCCAAAATGTGCACGCTGATTTGGTCAGCGTGCCCACTGTAAATCAGACTTATACTAATGGAAAAAGGTCCGGTCATCCGGACTTTTTCCATTAGTATAAGTCTTTTTTTTTTTGTTTTAGACAGCAATGGTTGCTGTAATCTTGCTATGTTAAATGCATTTAACATAGCGAGATAGCTTAAAAAAAAGCAACAGAGATCTTCCTTTCTCCGTTGCTTTTTTTAAAGCTGTCTCACTATGTTAAACTCGTTTAACATAGCGAGACACTTTTAAAAAAGCAACAGAGATCTTCCTTACTCCATTGCTTCCTCTACACACAGCTCTGATGTACTGCATAAGCATACACATGCGCAGTACATCAGAACTGCTCCAGAATACCAGACAGCTGCGGAAGGGCAGCACAGAGGTATTATACAATGCCATTATTTAAGAAAAGTAAGTATTTTTTTCTTAAATAATGTCATTAGATATACAATAACCACTTCTGGGTGTGGGTAATGCTGGATTTACCCACGGTTGTCTTTCTTTGGCCACTCGGGCCTTGCCCTCTTGACCAAACCACACCAACCGTGGGTAAATCCAGCATTACCCACACCCAGGCGTGGGTTATTGCTTAAGTATTAGTGAAAGAAGTATGTTTTTTTTTTTTTTTTGTAAAATATCTAGAATCTGAGAGATAATTTATTTTCCTACTGGATCTCAATACATCTCACCAAATAATTTTACTGTAATTGTATCAGGAGCCAGGATATCACAGTTTTATTATTATAATAAAAATGTAGTCTACATCAGATTAGTATGAAGTAATTACCAGTTATACTCATGTATTATGCAAGAATGTTAGGCCAAATATTTGTCTTAAATTGGGTTCCACTTAAGCAGAGACCTTTATTATAATAAAAGTAAGGAATGCAAATACTGGTATTTTAATTTGCTGCTGTTATTCACAGCCACATAATCTTACTTCAGTCACTGTAAATATAAAAAGAAGAACAAATAAAACAGTAACTGCATCATTGCTGTTGGTACTGTGTATTTTATAGTACTTTTCCTGTCCCCAGTTCTGTGGAGATAGCATTCAACAAGCCAGTGTCCAAATATGCTAATGAATTATTCTTGGTATCCATCTTCTTACCATTGATATGTCCTCCTTATTCCCAGTCATCCCTGGCTGAATCCTGATGAGGGTGGGCCTCACTGTTCAGGGAGAGAATGATCTTGGCGGTCTGTGACCTATAAGACTGCCAGTCTTCCTTTAAGGCGGATGAAAGCTGGGAGCAGTCTTCATGGAATCATGAATGCATCTAGGGTTGGGGGATTTTTAGGTATGCACAGAAAGGGGAAACCCAACTTGGCAGAGTGAATATATTCATTGAAAACATCACTACCCACAGCATCATTACCTGTTCTCACTCTCAGCTATTCAATGAATGAATAAATGAATTAGAATCTGCCTTCAGCCAAAGACACATGCTGCAGGATTCACTAGGGTGCACTTTGGCTGTAAGCATAACACCAGTCCCTTCATCTGGGATTGGTGAGCTCACATAAACCACTCCCTCCCATTCCCTAACCTGGCTCCTCCAGTAAGTAAACCCCTTTCTCACAAATACGGCAAGTCAAACTGCACCTTCTTTTGCAGGCTATATGGGGCAGGCAGGCAGCTCAAGGGAGGTGCTGGGAATTTAGCCACTGCTGTCATTGAGGAAATCAAACACTAGACTACAAACTACAAGACACACCTTGCTAACAAAATGAATGCTTGTCTTCACCAGGCATAATATAGTTTGGCAAAGCAGGAATCTTTGAGTAGCATGAACAGTCAAGGCATTTTGGAAGCTAGACAGTATAGTAAGGTTGGAGGCTTTGAAAGAGTTTTGTTTTAAATCTTGTCATTTAAATTGACTTCCAGTCATTCTATTTCTAGATTGCATAGTATGGTTCTGTAAATAGTCATGAAATAATATTACTATTAGAGATAGGTTTGTAACTAAGGAATATCAAGAATGTGGCATCATTTACTACAAATATTTGGTCTTTTAGTAATCTCCAGATCTTTATATACAATTTTGGATGCATCTCATGGTTTGGGTGAACTTGCTATAGTTGGTCATCTGATGGGCCATCTGTGGTGTTTGTTTGTGGGTCTGCAAGTGAGACTTGTTTCTGTCAATGGTGTGAATTTCGTTATTTCTGACAGGTCACACTTTATAAAAAAAATAACTGGACAGTTATTTGTGGCAAGTATAACTAATCTGATAACTTTTTTGAAGTTGTAAATTGTGCTGTTCTCTATTTATTGACTTATTTTAACCAAAGAGTACGTGTATAATGTAACATATAATGATATATAAAAATGTGTGCAAGGAGTCTCTTTTGAAAACAGCCCAAATGTAAACTTAATCCTCCACTGACCAGATGCATTTTCTATAAATATGGGTTTTCATGTAATTTCAGTGGCAGAGAATTTTACTGTTCATGCTAAGCCTGTTTTCATTGTAAGATTGTATTGTTTATCAAATGGCTATCTGTGTCTGTGCTATTTTAGCTTAAGCTTCTGTACACAGGGAGAAGAGAGGTTGCTATTCTACTTTCCTGAACTGTAAGGTTTGCCCGCCTACCCAGAGTAAATTAAACTGTTTAGATTAACCTAAGCAACCCTTTGAACCAAGGCACATATGCTTCTATTTTCTGAAGACATGACTTTTATAGTAAAGTATATGTGAAGGAGCAAAAGATAAAGCAGGTTTATTAAAGGAAATTTCCATCTTCACTTGCAGTTTAAACTACATTACAAGGTATCCTTTCTTCTATGCATTTAAATAATTAAAGGAAATGACTGGACTGGTTTTCTTGGGAAGTGAATGGCATTTTTGGGGAGTAACCTACCTGTGGGTGTGGCTCGTAGGGGTGTTTCATGAGTACGATGTGGGTGGGGCTTAAGGGGCGCCAGAGCACTACTTCGCCTAGGGCGCCATATCAGCTAAGGCTGGCCCTGGTTACACTGCATTTTTTTTTGTTGTTGCTTAAGTGTCTAACTGTTGTTTATTAAGCCCAGCTTTCATTCTTGTGAGTGTATGTCAGGCTACTTCAGTATCAGTCAGTTCAGATCTAAGGGTCTAATTGTTTTTCCCTTTCACCCACCCAGCTGTAATTGTTTTCTTAAACACAGTGTATCTCTTATTGCCTGTTCCTTATGATAATTTGACAACATAATTCCCTCCCTCTCCACGTTTATTGGCTGTTGACAATAAGCGAAAAAATATAATTTTGCAAAGTCTCAACCAGGCTTTAAGACCTTTGATAAAATTGGTTAATATTGAGTGTACTAATGCTGCTTGCAATGATTTTAGTATCAAATTATGAATTTTTTTTTTTTTACTATTAGTTTACTTGTTAATGCTGGTGGCAGAAGAAGATTTCTAGGCTAGTTGTTTTGTACTGAAATTTAAATATTCAAGTCTATCCAAACATTATTCTAAAACCAAACTCCATGTGGGTATAAGTTAGTCCTGCCCCCAAAGTAATTCCTGTCAGTATTATGGTCTAGTATTTGGATGGCCACAGTGGTGCAACGATTAGCATTGCTGCCTCACAGCAAGAGGTTCTCGGAATCGATCCTTGGCTGGGGTGCCTTCTGTGCAGAGTCTGCATGTCCTCCCTGTGGTTGCGTGGGTTTCCTCCGGGTGCTCCAGTTTCCTCCCACATCCCAAAGAGATGCTGTAGGTGAACTGGACACTCTAAATTGGCCCTAGGTGTGAGTGTGTGCATGTGCCTTCTATGGAAGGTTGCGAGCTGGGCAGGCAACTCGACACCCTAAAATTCCATTGCCAATCATGAGCAGACAGGTGATTCGTTGTGGCGGCCCCTAACTGGGAAAAGCCGAATGAAAAAGAAGAAGAAGCGAATCAAGAAAATATGTCTCAAAAAAACAAAATACGCACACCATAAATGGCTATAGCAGGTTTATTATCATTTAGCGCTTTCACAGTAATAGTGCAGCTTCTTCAGACCAATAAAAACACAAACTCAACATGCAAATATAAAAGAAAAATTCAAAAATGTAGCACTAATCAGCACACAAGATTCATGTCACATGACTGTCATCCTGATACAAAATAATTAATCTATCCGCCCCTAAAGAAACAAGTTTAAAATAAAAAAGTAACAAATCATTGTCTCCTCAAATCTCTTAGTTTTAAAACAGGTTTCAGACAATTTTTTTTCATTTAAACCCTTGTCTTTATCAGCTTGGAGCCTGATGATCCACTGTAACTTTCTTTCCTCAGTTCTATTAAAACAATCACCCATCATGGCCTCAAAGTTCAACTTTTCAATTACCACGAAGGTGAATGTATGTGTGGCTCTATATTGAAAAACATGATGTGCTACTGCATTGTTTTCCTCATCCTGTCTAGTATACCTAACATGTTCCCTTATTCTCTTCTTCAGTGATCTGCTTTCCGTATGTAGAAGGAGAGACATAATTCACACTGGCTAAATAGACAACATTTGCTGAAAAAATAGACAAAAATAGGCTGACCACACTGCTAAAAGAGATTCACAAACAGAACAGCCAAACTAAGAAAAATAAATGTGAGTCAACCAACACAGTCCAAGCAGTCCAAACAAGTGATGTACAGCATCACTGCAATATTATAAGGAATAATCGGCCTGTTCTTTTAGCTGGTCAAAAGGCGAGACAAATAGTGGGTGAGTACCCCTCCTTCACTTATAGAAATAATATGTCTATTAAAAGACTTTTATGCTATGGACCAAGACCCCCACCTCCTATACCCACAAGGAAGGTTGGTACGCTTCCTTGCCATAGTTGTAAAGCATGCTCTTCCGTATCCAATGAACTCTGTTTTATACATCCCATTACAGGATGTACCTTCACACCCTGATTTGTGGCGACATGCAGGAGCAGCAATTTGGTATATTTGGCTACTTGCTGCTCCTGTGATAGTTTTTATGTGGGTAAAACTACACAACAGCTTAGAGAAAAGATACTTGAGCACCTAGACAACATACGTAACCATGTAACATCCAATGCTCTAGCTAATCATGCTTCATTGTTTTCAGGACACAATACTTTTAAATTTAGAGTTTTACAACTTTTGCATTCCCATATTAGGAGAGGTGATTTTAATAATGTTATTGAGATGTGTGAGTTAAAATGGACTTTCTTTGAGAGCATTTGAATATCCAGGACTTAACAGTGGTGTACCTCTTAAACCAGCCCTACTGAGTAAGTGGTGATATGAGTTACATCACTCTGTTTGACTGGTCTTTTTTAATTGTTTTTAGCTGACTGGTTGTGTTGCCTTTTAAATATCTCTGTGTTTTAATATGTTATTGTATTTTGGTGTGATGAAGCGGTAACCTGGCAAAAGCACTAACCTTCCTCAATAAACCAGCACTTTATATATTTTTTGGTATCCAAGAGAAGTTTATCTTGCTTGGACTGCTTGGACCGTGTTGGTTGACTCACATTTATTTTTCTTAGTTTAAATAGACAGTGTGTCTAGTATTACAATCGGCTGCCAAATTGAAAATATATTTTCTACCTGAAGTCGGGTGCATAAAAATATCTGTGGAATTAATAAATCTGCAGAAATTACATGAGCGGCAAGGAAAAGTGCTGCTTACAGATAGACTTGTAGACAAATCAGATCAATCGTAACATAATACTCTTTTTAAATTTTTGTGGCTCTTGTACCTAAATTGGGGCTTGCTGCCTACTATAGATGATACTTTATCATTATTGGCTAAGATGTACCAGTTGTTCACTCTCACTTTACAAATCATATTTATGTTACTGGAATAAAACAGAAATAGAGAGAGCCCAAGATTTTTTGTTTCATATTGTATAATATCCGAGGTACGGCCCACAGCTTCTAAGAGAATATTCTTGGAAAAATAAGGTCGAGCCGAAGTGATTCTCAATGAAGAAATGTCAACTAATCTATCAACAACTTCATTTTCTCTATATCCCCTGTGTAAAAATTAATGTCTTAGCCTGTTGATGTCTCTGTTAAAAGTCCTTTGTTCACTATTTAGTCTTGACATCCTAAGTCCCCTGATTCCCAATGATGTTCTTATAAATGTGCTACGGGTGCATACTACTTCTATGTAGGATAGTATTCCTATGGCACTCTTTCCTATGTAAACTGGTAACAAAATTATGATCCCTAAGCTTGATTATCCTAATGTCCAGAAAGTCTATGAACTCTTCAGAACTACTTGTAGTGAACTTCAAAAAAGTGGTAGTGGTGTGAAGATAACTGTCAAACTCCTGTAGGAGTCTTGTGCCTCCCTTCCACAGCAAAAACAGATCATCAACAAATCATTTGGAAAAACAAATGCTAGAGGCATATAGATTAATTCGTAAAACATAACGATGTTCCCAATAAGCCAACACCATATTGGCATAGCTATTGGCACATGGTGTGCCCACAGCTACACCCAATCACTGCAAATAATGTTTCCCATCATATAGAAAAGCATTATTGTCTAGAACTAACTATACAAACAAACTAATGATGTCAGTGTCTCTACCATCCAAACCATCCAAACCATCCAAACCACCTTCACTCTGTATGAATGTTCTCATGTATTCAATTCCTGTATTGTTGGGAAACACTGTGAAAAGAGTCACCAGCATAATCTCTGGCCTATAAGTGCAGGCATCTACAAATAAAAACAAGTAATTCAAGAACTGTTTAGTATCAACATAGTTGCAGTTTTATCCAAAACTCAATTTAAAATCCACATATAAAGAAATAGGGCCAGTAACCCACCCTCAATCAGATACTATTGGTCTGAGTGGTGGGGTAAAAGGTTCTTTGTGAAGTTTTGGCAAACCATTAAAAGTTGGAACCAAAGGATGTTTAACAAGCAAGTATCTATATAGGTCTTGAGTTATCAATGCTCTAAAAAACAATTCTATAAAGTAGAATGAACTGTATGAACAAACTGCCCAGCTTTATCAAAGTCGATACATAAATAAATATTAGTGTCATTTAGATGCATATAAACACTGTCGAGATAAAAATATCTATTCATAATGACAACAGCTCCCCCTTTGTCAGTTGGGCGAAAGGAGATAGTGTTGTCATTTTGCAGAGATCGTAAAGCTTGGTGGTCAGACACTGACAAATTAAAAAAAATCCTATTATTTTTGCTTTTATTTAAGCTCTGGTTATTCATATTGAGTAACACTTGTTTTTCTAAAAAATGACAAATTAGTATCAGAAGGAAACAGCGCTTTAAGCGTAACACTGCATGCGAATAGCCTAATGTCTAAAACAGTTTGGCTAAAATCAGCTGTAGTGGCAGGAATAAAAGTCAAACCTTTCTCAAGCATTGTCTTCTCACTTGGGGTCAATATCCGATCAAAGATATTCCAAATCAAACTTGTGGAGTCCACCCCCACATCTGTTTGATGCTGTGATTGTTGCTGCATTCTGAGGAATGGATCCCCCCCTTCCTTCCTCAACTTAATGACCGTTTCCTTTCACCCAATACCTTCATGTGTATGGGTAAAGGGAACGTAGCATATGCCTGCTGAAAAACTGATGGAGTGGGATCTTTTTTGCATATGTCAGGTTGAGCCACAGTATTGTTCAACTTAGTGGAGCTGGTACTGGCAATATTACCAGCATCAAATGTTTGACATGTTGAAGATGTCATGTTACTGGCTTTACCCAAACCTGTAGAGGCAGCAGCTGTCCTCACTTGACTGCCAGCTGTAGGCCAGGGGAAAACCTGACCATGTTGAATATCAACAGAGTCTCTGTCAAGTTTCCTTTGCTTCTGTTTTTTTATTCTCAGTTCATAAGCTGAGATATGTCCATTGATTTCAGATAAATGAGGATTTATAAACACTGGTGGATAATTATCTAATAGTCTCTGATGATGTTGATTAATATAATCTAATAGTGTCAATTCTTCAGGTTTGAAAAAACTCAATTAAAAGCTTTATGTAATCAAATCCAGCCTCTAAATTAATAACTTGCCATTTCTTTAACAGATCAGGAAAAGCATATTTTTGGAAATGATTGGGCATAGCTATGAGCTCACCATATGCCAATAGCTACGCCAATATCGTGTTGGCTTATTGGGAACATAATTATGTTTTACAAATAAATCCATATGCCTCTAACATTTGTTTTTCCAAATGATTTGTTGATGATGTGTTTTTGCTGTGGAAGGGAGGCATAAGACTCCTACGAGAGTTTGTCAGTTACCTTCACACCACTAACACTATTTTGAAGTTCACTACAGATAGTTCTAAAGAGTCCATAGACTTTCTAGATGTTAGGATAACCAAGCTTAAGGATCATAATTTTGTTGCCAGTTTACATAGGAAAGAGTGCCATAGGAATACTATCCTACACAGAAGTAGTTTGCACCCTAAGCACATTTACAAGAACATCATTGGGAATCAGCGACTTAGAATGTCAAGACTAAATAGTGAACAAAGGGCTTTTAGCAGAGACATCAACAGGCTAAGATATTAATTTTTACAGAGGGGAATTAGAGAAAAAGAAGTTGACAGATTGACATTTCTTCATTGAGATCCACTTTGGCTCAACCCTATTTTTCCAAAAATATTCCCTTAGAAACTTTGGGAGTTACCTCAGATATTATTCAATATGAAACAAAAAATCTTGGGCTCCCCCTCTCTTTGTTTTATTCCAGTAACATAAACATGATTTGTAAAGTGAGAGTGAACAACTGGAACATCTTAACAACTGATGATAAAATATCATCTATAGTAGGTAGCAAGCCTCGATTTAGGAACAAGAACCACAAAAATTTGAAAACATTATTATGTTACGATAGACTTGTAGATAAATCCGATCTATCTGTGAGTGGCATTTTTCTTTGCCGCTCATGTAATTTCTGCAGATTTATTAATTCCACAGATACTTTTATGCACCTGACTTCTGGTAGAAAATATATTTTCAGTTTGGCACCCGACTGTAATACTAGGCACATTGTCTATTTAGCTCAGTGCAAATTATGTTTCTCCTTCTACACAGGAAAAACAGATAGATCACTGAAGGAGAGAATAAGAGAACGTTCAGTATATTAGACAGAATGATGAAAACAATGCAGTAGCACATCGTGTTTTTCAGTATGGAGCCACACATACATTCACCTTCATGGTAATTGAAAAGTTGAACTTTGAGGCCAAGATGGGTTATTGTATTAATAGAACTGAGGAAAGAGAGTTACAGTGGATAATCAGGCTCCAAGCTGATAAAGACAAGGGTTTAAATGACAAAATTTGTCTGAAACCAGTTTTAAAACTAAGATTTAAGAAGACAATGAATTGTTACTTTTTATTTTAACCTTGTTTCTTTAAGGGTTGATAGATTAGTTAATTTGTATCAGGATGACAGTCATGTCAAATGAATCTTGTGTGCTGATAAGCACTAGATTTTTGAATTTTTCTTTTATATTTACATGTTGAGTTTGTGTTTTTAATGGTCAGCATTTTTGTTGTGAAAGTGCTAACCGATAATGAACATGTTATAGCCATTTACGGTGTGTGTATTTTGTTTTTTTGAGACCTATATTTTAATAATTCTAGTTTGATCATCTTTAAATGTCTAATTTATATTAATGCTGAATCTCTAATTTAAAACTGTACATTTTTAAGCTCTTTATTTATTGCATTATGCAACTTTTCTGTTTTTATTCTACTGTATTTCGGGCCTGTGGCTGAAATGTATCCTTACTGGATCATTTTGCTACCCTTTTTATGCAAAAAAAAAATAAATAAATTAAATAAAGACATATATTGTTAACTATTATGACTGGCAGCTATTGGATAAGGAAAGCATAAAAAATATTTTGTGATCTATATTTAAACACAATCTTGGCTATATATATATATATATATATATATATATATATATATATATATATATATATATATATATATATATGATGCACAAAAAGTTGGATCCTTCTCCTGATTGAATAAAGGAACTGTTAAAGTATATTTCTGGAAGGGAGAACAATACTCTTATTTTGAATTTAATAAATACTTTTAGAATAGCTAAATGACATGTTTGGAATCATTTTATAATTCTCAGTAGTTATCCTGTCTGCACCTTTGCTTTATTAACATCAAAAACAGCCAAAACATCAAAAAGCCACATATCCCATGGGGACTGCCTCAAAGACTTTTCTGTGTATTCAGTCTCCTACAGACTAACAAAGGGTGAGCTATGCCTGAAGAAAAAGGGTGTTGCAGAGTGGATTGTTCTCTGGGAGAAAATCTTCTGTAGTTCTGAGTTCAACAGTGCTCCTGAAAATATTACTTTCTTTGCTGGGATCAGTTTTGATTTTTGGAGGTGGAGAGAGTGGTTCAGTCATTAAAAACACATCAGTGTGAAACTCAAGGCCTTCTTAGCAGGGCCATTGTTTAGGTAATGGAAAATGTGAATACCCTTTGTCCTGCAATATGCTACTACTGGAGTCAGACATTTTGAGGAAATAGACAACATGGAGTTGAACTGGAAATATTCTTCCCTACCTCAAATCTTAGGAACCTTCTGTTCTGACAATTGTAACATGAATGCAGGCATCCTTTAGATGTTTGGTGACCAGGAAGACATGAGAGGTAACAGAGTTAGAAGCTCAAGAAGTATCGGTTTTCTAAAACTTGGAATATTTAAGAACTTGCTTAAGCTTGAAAGGTCCAAAAAGGCCTCCCTGTACCCTTTTCTCTGGGAAGAAAGTACAGCCATGAGTACAATCCTGAATTTCCTTCTTTTTGTACTCTGCATCTAATAGTCCACTGGTTCAGCATGTCTATCAAACATTAAAAAATCTTAACAAAATTTACAAAATGAATCTAAATGTAACAGTTTTTATGACACTGGGTAATTTACTTTCTGAATTTGAACAAAACTCAAAACATGCTGGAGGGACAGGTATGTGTCTCAGAGATTACCCATTCTCTGGAACAGAATCCCCATTCTTGTGAAACAGAGCTCTTCCCTAAATCTATTCAAATGCAATTTGTACAAATGAATGGGAAATTGCAAATTCACCCCTAGCTTGTCACCTGTGACCCTTATGGACAGGGGCAGTTTATAGATGCACTAAGGCACAACCATACACCAAAGCTATTCTAGCCTGTAGGCACTGATAATTGGGAAAATTGGGGCATGAATGGCTAGGTTTAAAAAGGCTCCAAGGCCTTTAGCCTAGTAATTTCCTATGATCCTGTGATCCTATGAAAAAGCTTTCTTAAAAATGTACAACAAATATGTTACTGTTAATATATTTTTGTGTTTCAGTCTGTATAATGGTGTGTAATTTAAACTGTGCTATTGTTAAACTTACTATACTGTACAATTTGTATCCATGTCATAGCTCAAAGGGTCAGTAACCCAGCTAACCTTATCCAGTTATCAAGTTGTAAATAAATAATGTCTTCTACTTTGTTCATCCAAGTCTAGGTTAGTAATGGGTTTTGTAAGATTCACCTATGTTCTTTTTTGAAAGATTTTTGTTATGTTATTATTAAAAAAAAATTAGTAAGCTTTCATCCAATTCTTCCATACCCACTTTATAAACATTTTCATAATACTTTCCAAATTTCACTACGATATATCTGAAGCATTTTATACTTGCTAAAATTTTAAGAAGCTCTATTTTATTTGCACTGGCTATGATTCTCAACCTAGCTGCTAGTCTGTTCAACCCCCTTGGAGTTATTTACAAATTCAATTTCACCTTTTCTAAAGTTATTGTTATTTTCCGATTAAATATTAGCTGTTTTTTTTTTTGATTAAATGCTTTAAGCCTAGAAAGATAGTTTTTTATTTTTGAATGTTTAACTTGTGATCATGTAAAACCTCTTGGATTTTAATAAAATGATTTTACCAGTTCTTTATTTTTTATAATATCGACCAGAAATCATATCAAATGAGTATGATTTAAGAAAGTTTCACAGTATAGTTCCATTTACTTCCCTGTTATAACGGATTATGAGATAACACGCTGGTTTCTTATTAAAGCACTATTAAATGCTTTAAATGGAATCAAATATAAGGAAATTCTATTAATCATTGTTAGTCAATTAGAAAGTAAGAACATTGTGATAAGTAAGACAAAGGGCATGAAATGCCCTTAACATGATCTTTGTACAGAAAGCATTGAGGTTTTTGTCAATATGTGTTTGAGTCCCAAAGACAACTGAGTAGTGAGTGAAAAAAAAGGAAAATTGATGTGGTCTTGCAAAATCATTTTAATTTCTTAGATTCAACAATGTTACATGTTTATTCATGGCCTTGGCAGACTCTGTTGCTTTTTATTTGTTATTTCATTTATTTATTTATTTATTTTTGAGGTCTTTGTCAGTACTGGAATGTACTTAAAAATCACCCTTAAAATCAGGTTAGTATTCCTTTTAAAATATTAGTAAAAGTATTATTATATATTTACATATATATTCCTGCTATCCAAAGTATATTGGCAAGAGTAAATAGTCCATTTTTGATATTCAGTATTTATCGTTTTGTGTCATAAAATGAAAATATTACTTTAGGTATAAATTATTTCTCTATAATATTGCAGTTCCATGTTTTTTCTGTTAAAATAAGAATTTATTAAAGCTGCATAAGCATGTAAACCTAACTTATGTATCTTTTTCTAACAAGTGAGATTCCTGTAGAAATACAATAGATATTTTAATAACTAAGATATTTAATCAAGCCTCTCCATTTATAACTACTATTCTAGCTATTTATATTTAAAGGTAAAACTGATAACATAGTCAGTTCTATGGTCAACTTATGTTATTTTATGTCTTTGATATATTCTATGATAAAAACGGGTCATACATGAAATTGTCTTCCCTAGTATTTTTTTTTCATTTACAAATGATTACACATTTTAACGACCCATCAAAAATACACCATAAGTCAAAGTATTAAAAAAACAAAAAAAAAAGTTCTCTAATATGATCATGGAAGCTACAAACTACATGTTTGGTTAGGCAGTTCTAATCAGGCTTCCTACTAACCTACTTGACCCAAGAATAACTTAGCTAAACAATAAGTCATCCAGTCCTAGATGCATCTACTTAGAATGAAAAGGAAGACTAGATCAACACAATATAAAGGAATAAATTAACTTTTATCTCCTAAACGGTAGCCATTAATTTAAAAGAAATATAAATTACCAAGCATTAGATATAAAGCAACAGGCTTACTAGTAACAAAATGGGAAGTAAAGGATTAAAGTGAAGCAAAAAGATATAAGCAAGCATATGTTTTATATATATATATATATATATATATATAAACTTTTTGACTTACCCCGGGATTCATGAACCTTGCGCCAGGCGCCAGCATAGCGTCGGCGTTATAAAGCCAAATATGGCCACCGAGCGATTCATGTATGAAGCAATCCCACGTGCACTACCGGCGCGGACTCGCCGCCCGGCGTAGGTATGCTAATCACACTGTGTGCGGTATTGCACCATGCAAATGAAGGCAAATAGCAATTCACGAAGTGGGGCATGCGTAGCGTAAGGGCACGGCAATGTAAACCGAAAAAAAACGGTTTACATTTACCCAAACATGACCAAGGAGTAACGGAAGGCTGTCAACGTCAGGTATCATACAGGTGCAATATGCCAAAGGCGAAAGGCACCGAGAATGTCCAAAGAAAACATGCACAAACTGTAAATAATGACAAAATGTCGTATGCGTACAAACCACAGCAGAACCCCGGATATGTGTACAGAAGGTGCAAAGCAATGAAATAATATGACAATGTCCTAAAAGAGCTGTATAATACACATCAGCTGTACAGCCACCACACACCATAGTATGTATGGAAGCCCAACCCCAGCGCAAGGGTTGTCAAGGAGTGGTGGCAGTGTTCGGCGCCGTAACCATGTATTAGCAGTCAATGCCATGCAAATGAGGCAGATAATAGTGAATCGCAAAGCTGGCGCCGGTGTAAGGATGGAGCAAACGGCGCAGCGGTACTACACCGAGGAGTGGCCTACATGAGATACATGTCAATCGCAGAGGGGTGTGCCACTGTAGGAGGAAGCATATTGGAGGCCAGCAAACCTGGGCTGTACAATGCACATCACAGCAGCAGGACCGGCGTGTGAGGAAATAGATGCGCTGAGAGTACATAATGCACGCACAGACGCATGTGTGATCCCCAACCCAGTCATGTGACGGCCTCCCCGTCAACAACCATGGATATAGGAAGGTAATGCGGAGAATATGAGGAAATGCGGAAGCAGTGTAATTGGAGCCGTAATGAGCAATCAACACCAATCAATCCAGGAAGGGCAAACGGCGGCAGCCGACAACTCTGTATGCAGACTCCTGCATAACGGGAAAGGGGAGGCATATGAATGCAAAGATAGTAGGGGATGTAGTAGAAATGCAAAGAACAAAGAACCGAAATAGCACAGCCAAGTACAGAGGTAGCATAACTGCGGCTGCAGATAAAATGCATCATATGCCATGTGCCTGCAGGATGCAGTAATGTAAGATGCAAAGCTAAGCCAATGCAGGCAACTGTAATGTAACACTAAAGGCAATGCCGTTGCAGTTGCAACCGTAAAACACCGAAAATAATCCATGGATACGGCTGCACAGACACACCCAATGACATCACCGGGTATACAGCACAACAGTATAAAGTGTGAATGCACACAACACACAGTGCGATTTCCCAAACGCTGCACCGTAGGGTGTAAACACACGGGGAACTTTTAATATGTATATGGTGGGTGCCGCCGTGGCCGTGATGCATAGGTATGTGGCAGAGACAGACGGAGTTGCGGAGGACGGTGCCGACAACTACCGTAGGCCTCACAGGAGAAGGAGAGTGTTCAGACCAAGGGTGACCTACCAGGGGCTGCAAGACCTGGAGATAGTAGAGCGCTACAGGGTGGACAGGGACACATTACAGCAAATAGTGGAGCTGTGCCGGCCACGCCTGAGAACAAGAGACAACAGAGGGGAGCCCATCCCAGTGGACACAAAGGTATGTGTGAGCTTGCGAATACTGGCTACAGGTACCTTTCAAAGGCCAACCAGGGATATAATGGGTATCTCACAGGCATCAGCATCTAGGGTACTACACCAGTTCCTGGATGCCATGTTACGACATGCCCATGAGTATATAAACTTCCCCAGATCTCAGGAGGAGTTGGCTAGCATTATGCGCCGCTTCCACCGTGTGGCACAATACCCGGAGGTACTGGGTGCGATCGACTGTACGCACATAGAAATCAAGTCACCGCCCGGGGAGCAGGGTAGACGCTACATAAACCGCAAGGGATACCCCTCCATCAATTGCCAGGTCGTGTGCAATGCGCAGGGCATTATCATGGATGTGTGTGCTGGCAGCCCTGGAAGCTTCCACGACTCCCATATCTGGCATGCCTCACAGCTGTATCAGGTATTCGCCAGGGGGGACATCACACAAGGTCACCTTGTGGGGGATGCTGGCTATGCACTGGAGCCGTGGCTGATGACACCCATCAGAAATGCACACACACACATGCAAGAACGCCATAATGATGCACACGCACAAACCAGAATAATCATAGAGCGTGTGTTTGGGATGTTGAAATCACGGTTCCGGTGCTTGGATACATCCGGTGGAGCCTTGCAGTACTCTCCAGGCACATGTGCCCACATATTCATAGTATGTTGTATGCTACACAATATGATTCTGCGGAAACAGCTGCTGCAGGGACATAATGGTGTAGGGCCACCAAGCCCGCCACAACTGCCAAGGCAAGCACAGGCACAGGGCGTTCAGCGCCATGAACACGCTGTGCCAGCCCCAGTAGGTAGACGGAGGCGTACCCAATATGCCTATGCCCTGGCAAAGAGGGAACACATAGCACATACTTTGACAGTGTAGGCCCCATGGACTGACACCTCCTTACCTGCACACACAGTGAAATGGACGCCACACAAACATGTCCGCCCGTAATGTGTACCGTATGGCCGGACCTATGTGTGCCTCCAACAAAGGCACCGCCCAAACACTGCACACCCAATAGCCAGCAGAGCATGGAACGCCAACACCTCACCGCACGCCGGTTCTACAGCACACGGCGTAGCCGTATGCTGCCACTATCGCCGCAAGTCGACCACATATGTACTTATGTGCATACGCAGATACGGAAATAGATATCAGTACACATGTAGAAATATATGTACGCATACACAGATATAAAGTACAACAGGTTAATATGGAACCCAGGGATGCAAGTTCACAGATAAGTAAGACGCGAAATCTCCACATAGTAAACATAGTGACCGACAACCCGATCATCTGGGAGGGTGGGCAGAGCAGGTAACGCCAGCCATGGAAATGTCAACCTGCATCAATACATATCCGCGTGTCGAGATGATCACCAGTCCACGGTACAGTAACGGGATATGTGCGTGTCATATCCATAGGATATGAGTGCGAAGATACACGCCGCCGCCGGCGATGTGGCCAACGTAGGTATTGTGTGCAACCGTCAGTGCAAAAGCGGCAAGCATACCAGTGAAGTGTACGTCATTATGAGGAACGTACCTCATTTGGGGTCTAAAACAGTTCATGTTCCTCGCAGTTCCTCAAAGTTCCACATTGAAAATGTCTGTCAAACATCCATTGTTAGGAATGTATTTAAATGACATCCTGGTAAATAGAAATTAATCATAGTAATTCATTAAAGGTTCTTCATTGTAAGTAAATCAGCATATTTTAACCATCCTATGACCTACTTAGCAGAAGTTGTTACTATGCCATTAGTATGTGTTCCACATTATGCCCATTTGTTCCACATTACTAATGTGTGTGTTCCTCATTTTGGAAATAGAAGGTTGAGAGCCATGGCGGCAATATGTGTATGTGTGAGGTGAGGTTGTCGTGTGTTCCGCTGTGTGTGTAATGTGTGCCACTGTACAATGTGTATGTAGGTGACATGTCACAGGCGGAGTGTAATAACATGCGTAGGCATACAGTACAGGAACCATAGGCGTATGTACAGCAGTACCCACAAAGTAGTACTGACATCTCCTCAGTGGCTATGCGCGTGGCGACGTAAAACGATGCAAAGCGGAAATGTCCCAGAATGTACCACAGGGCCATAGCCAACAGGAGATGCAAAGGGCGCATGTATAAACCATGACCGTAGGTATGGCAGCCATAAGGTAGACTCAACATGATACGTCGGCAACGTTACACAGCATCAGGCATGTACGGTGAAAATACGAATGTGCTATCCCGGCACCGATCGTGAACACTTACGGTCCCGTAAATACCGCTGTGTGTTCCACGACCATTAAGTAAGCAAGCGGCACACGAATAGGAGGCTACTGGTAGCATACAGGCCGTCCCAAGTATAGGACCACAATCACCGTAACTATCAGTGACAAAATGCCAATGGATAGTAGGCACGGACGAACATCCGCAGATATATAACCGATGTGAAGGAGGAATACGTGCAGGAAGCACACATGCAGGTGATACCGACACCACACGACATCAACAAAACAAACATTCCCAGAACAACCGACAGGTAACCTGCAGCTCCCCTAGCAGGGATGGAGCACACACACAAGCATATCTTGTATGTATAAATGCAAGACCCACACCCCGTACCCATCACCCACATCCGCAGATATACCCCATCGCACATATCAAAGGGATAACAGCTAAAACCGTAGCAAATACATACAGGCAGTCAATGACAGCGGCATACCCGCAACAAGCCGCGTGGGAAACACTAGCAGCAGCTGATGCATCCTTGCATCCGTTGTGTACAGGAATATAACAGCTATGTTACACATCTGAATGCACAATGCCATCGACAGACGCCGCCAGGACACGGACACCCACATGTCAAACAGAATACCATACCCAACACACACAATCCACGGCTAACACCACAGCGTAATGTACCTGACACCACACATAGCGTATGCAGTCACACAAACATTATACAATACATACCATCCCCACGAAGGTAGTGCAAATAACTAACGGCCACACGAGGAATGAACCATGGCCTAGTTTCCCGGGAACGTATGAATGGAGGAGGATCACCAGTGATATGCGCATAAGTACACACCGAGGAACAGCTATTGGCGTGATGAACCCACATGCCTCAGGTGACGACGAATAAAATGAAGACTCCCTGGATATTCAAACCGTATGTTCACAACGAACACAAACGGTATCAAGAGAAAATAGTGAGAGGAAGATATTGACGAATACAGAAGCAAAGGCCGGAAAGGTATGTCGAACCCACGAGATGTACTGATGTGTAACGCATGATATGTATGACTAATCTGCACTGTATGTGAACGATGTGTGTAAGTAAAGATACCTGTCCATTAGGCAGAGAGTGGTGAAAGGTGGTCATGTAATGCTAAGCCGCGGAGCATACCAACGACTGCGGACGTGTACACAGCAGTGGGACAACATGTACACAGACGTGATAACCCAAGGTCCGCCATAGGAATTCCAAACACAGAACTATGCCACCACCCACGCCGATGCTGTCAGTGGATATCGAACAATGAAGCCCCACAGCAGGGGATAGGCCATGTATGTATAGTGTCACAGCACACATGTGCATGGGCATATACCGTCGATGTCATACGGAATGTGCGCACGACGTGCACGTATCCCACGCAGTAGGGGTAACTATGTCAATTATGTGTAATGCAAAGCTGTCATGATGGATATGTTCAGAAATCACAGACAGTATCACAGGCATAGCATGCATGATGGAGGGATGGCCTAATGTTATGTACATAAACAAGATATGTATGGCCTGCACATATGGGACAATGTAGTAGCAGAATAGGTACCCGAAATGGAGGGAACAGCAAGTAACCATGTCCAAACGTTCCGTAGCAGGTGCAATGTGTGCCACAATGATGTCCGTCAGGGCCGTGTAAAGCATCCTTGAAAAAAAAAAAATTTTTCCGTTTTTTGTGTACAAAAAAAGGGGGGGGGAAAAAAAAAAAAAAAAAAATTTTTTTTAAAAAAAATAAAGCCCAGAAAAAAAAAGGGGGGGCTATTTTTTAAAAAAAAAAACACCCCCCCTTTGGGAAAAATTGGGGGCCCAAAACCCCAAAGGGGGGCCCCAAATCCCGGGACCAGGCGGGGCCCCCCAGGGGAAAAAAAAAAACGGAAAAAAAAACCCCCCAAAAAAAAAGGGGGGGGGGGGGGGGGGGGGGGGGGGTGTGGGGGGGGGGGGGGCGGGGGGGGGGGGGGGGGGGGGGTGGGGGGGGGGGGCGGGGGGGGGGGGGGGGGGGGGGGGGGGGGGGGGGGGGTGGGGGGGGGGGGGGGGGGGGAGTGGTGGGGGGGGGGGGGGGGGGGGGGGGGGGGGGGGGGGGGGGGGGGGGGGGGGGGGGGGGGGGGGGCGGGGGGGGGGGGGGGGGGGGGGGGGGGGGGGGGGGGGGGGGGGGGGGGGGGGGGGGGGGGGGGGGGGGGGGGGTTTTTTTTTTTTTTTTTTTTTTTTTTTTTTTTTTTTTTTTTTTTTTTTTTTTTTTTTTTTTTTTTTTTTTTTTTTTTTTTTTTTTTTTTTTTTTTTTTTTTTTTTTTTTTTTTTTTTTTTTTTTTTTTTTTTTTTTTTTTTTTTTTTTTTTTTTTTTTTTTTTTTTTTTTTTTTTTTTTTTTTTTTTTTTTTTTTTTTTTTTTTTTTTTTTTTTTTTTTTTTTTTTTTTTTTTTTTTTTTTTTTCAAAAGGGGGGAAATTTACATACCAACCAAATGGGGCTACACAAGCGTTGTCTGCAAACTTAACACCTTATACAACAACCACCGGGGGGGTGCATTACTTGCCCGGAATAACCATGGCCTAGTTTTCCCGGGTTTAAACGCCCACCAAGGAGGAACCCTGTAGGAGTAGAGGGTATTGGGGTGGACCCCTTTGGCAGGACGATAGAAATCTGGTTCAACCGTAGTTATCGAGAATGGGATTAGAAACAGAAGCAACCAAAGGTACCCCAACGAGAGGGGTAGTGTGTAGCGGGGATATGTATGCACCATAAACCCATGTGTAAGTACCCCAACAAGGGGAACATAACTAGGGGCAACAGCCTGCACATGTGCCCATACAGCACGTGGTGCATGGAACAGGAATACCAATCGTGGTGTCTCAGAAAGGGCCAGTAACCACCATGTCTCTGTGTGGAATAGCATGGTCCCCTACCAGTGTGTAAATGTAGCAGAAGTGCACTGTGATCAGTGTTGGCGATAGTACATAGACTGTCCATCGTGGATGTGGGTGCCATGCCATCAACTACCTCCTTGTCAGTGGATGTCAGTAATACCGGGCTGTAGAGTGTATACCATGCATGCTGCTATGGTTGTGTGTTTAGGTATGGCTAGCAGGGCTGAGAAGCATGGATGTTCAGCAAACAGAGGATGTGTGTAGGCATAGCACACAGACACATGGAGGTTTGCATGCCGGAGGTAGTAGGTATGGTATGTGTCAGGTAATGTGTCACCCAGCTATGCGCGTGAATACTGCATGGCCAAGCATGTGTGGGCACATGGGGAGTCCATACTAGGAAGGGCGGCGTGGTTGCCTTCAATACATAGCAGTAGCAACTGTCCTAGGTGCAATGTACAGCAGTGCCAACACGACCAGCATGTAACCTGTGGTGGTATAGTGTATTCACTGTTGCGTGTCACAATGTGCGAGTGGTCACGAACATGGGTATCTGAACATGGATTACCCATGATGCAATGTGTCTTGTGGGAATATACAGTATGTGTGTAAATCACTGTGTGGTGTGGGAACCACCACCACCCGTGTGTTGTAGCCAGGGAACAGTCCAGGTATGTGCCTGGGAGGTAAGGATCTGTGCACAATCTGACTGGCAGGTGTGTGCCGTAGGGCATGGAGGCAGGTCCCAGGCACTGCAGATAAATGACATGTGTGTTGTACTGTGTGTGCAGTGCTTGTGTACAGCACAGTGGAGGAGAGGGTGTAAGCATTGTCACACATCACTGCATGCTGTGCCCTCACCTGTGACAGCTCCTGCCGGAGACAGACATGTGACACAGCTGCACAGCAGCATAGCATGTGAAGATGTACATGTGGCTGCACACACCAACAGGCAGATGTCCACAGGTCATGTGCGCACGGTAGTGTGGTTGAACACGACTATCAGACTGACAAACACCACATGCCTGCATAACTACAGTATGACCACAGATAGTCAACAGTCCTAGTGACAGAGTAGGCCAATGTACACTATCCCCGCGCAGACCACTGGGCTACTGGACACCTGGCTAGACACACACACCCGGGAGGGTTAATTCACCATTGAGCCATCACATGTCCCAGTCCATGTGGGCCGATACAATGTCATCACAGGGTGGTCACAATAGCAGGTGGCAAGGGCAGACATGGTGTACCAGGTGATGTGTCATGTGTGCATATGTCGACTAGCACAGCCGTTCACATGTCTGCAACATACTGGTGCACGATGTATACTGTTATATGATGTATGGAACTGCACTGTCACCCACTACAGGGCCATCTGGACACAGGTGTGTTGTGACAGGTGTAGCCCATGTTTGCACAGGACACACCGCTGTTGTAGGCAGCCATGCTGGTGGCTACCAGTGATATATGCAGTGGTCATACAGACATACCGCACACAGTGTTCATGCAGGAATGTCCATTGTCGGGACGATGTGCTGCTATGTGAATGTAGGTGTGTGTTGTGAATGTTACTTCCAGAAGACACCATCTGGTGCAGTCATGGTTGTCAACACCAGTACACACATCCACAGCAGTCAGAACCCAGTCCTGACAATGTGTCAGTCACCCTCACTGTGTGACATATGTGCACATGGCGGAACACCTCCCACTGTCATCTAAGCTGGCTACATGATGGCTGGAATGTGCTGTAGAAATGTACAATGCTGGTAGCCCAATGAAGTACCTGGAATCAGACACAGTATGCTATGTCAGCCATGTAAACCATGCACAACAATGACCGCCCAACAGACACAAACAATGCATTGACACATGGAACATGTGCACATGACAACCCCCAATGAGGTATGTTGCACATATTGATGTACAATTGTCGTCTATGGCCATAGCATGGATGCAGACACACATACTCCACAGGTAGTACCATGTGATGTAGGTAGGGGGGCATTGCTCATGTACATGTCACAGTAGCTGTACAGACACATGTCCTGCATAGCCGTCATGTAGGGGTAGCTGTGGTATGTGACTGCTGGACATGCCCGTACAAATGACCATGTCCCACAGGAGATGTGTTATGTGTGTACCACATGTGACGTGCTGATAACAAGCTGTGATGTGTACGGCTGCCGGTGTACCTGTGTGACATTGTCTGTGATGGTGCAAAGGCATATAGTATCGTATTGCATGCCCACAAGCCCACATAGGTGCATAGCCTGAACATACAATACAAGGAGTGTGTGGGATGATAGCAACCCACAGGAGGAGATGGGTATGGCGGCAGCCCACAACCACATGTGTGTGTACGGTGTTCACGCCACGACACAAGAGCATCTGAGAGGCTAGTGTTACAGCTGTACAGGGTTGCATGCATATATGTTCAGCAACATCCCTGTGTGTCCCACCACTGGCCTGTGGACCGATGGACACCAACCAAATGTGCAGATATGAGATGTGTACAGCACATCACAGATGCCTACTGTAGAACAGGCTTACCGTGTAGACATGTGCACAGTAGGTCTGCGCCAGCTGCAGTCAAACATGTAATGTGCTGAACCACCAATAGTCCAGGCCATGCCACAGATGGACGTGCATGCATCTGTGTATGTATGGCTGTGAATGTCTCCGGCATAGCAATATAGCTGTGTCACCGTTGTGAACAACAATATGAATGGGTTATATGTGTGAGGGGTGCATCATACGCGTATGGTCTGATCAACAATACCATCAGTGACCCTGCTATGTGAACATCCCTGTCCCCATACATGGATACCTATGCTGTGCCCAACACCACATTCACAGAGGGAGGGATGGCGGTGTGTAGTGCAGCAGCAGACATGGGGGTGGCAGCAGGCACTGGATGTACACATATGTGGTACCCACATCAGTGCAGGCAACCATCCATGTGCACGGGAGGATAGCGGTGTGTGTCCACATACAGCACTGTGTTGATCAATATCCCAGCACATAGCACCTGCCAGGGTTACAGTGTATGCATGGATGTGTGATACCTGCATGCACCAGATACATCCTCAGCAAGCAGCGTGCAGCATACCGCGGGTGAGGCCAGTGTCCACACCATGGCGATAGACATGTTGAATGTCCATATACACATAGCAATGACATATGGAATGGACAGCCACCCTGCCAATATCGTAAACCCCCAGGTGGATCACAACCCAGTGCCATGTATGTGGCATACCCTGCCATACCATGCAGACCTGCCCAGCAAGGCTGCATGAGCTATCACTGATCCTACATGGTGCAATGGACAAAAGGCACTCTCACTATCAACCATACACAGCAGTAATGTGGCGGTGATGCACCCTGTGGTGTCACAGGTGCTGTGTGATGCTCTGGATAATGTGTGTGTGTACATGCATGGCCTGTCCCGCTACTGTGTCATGGTTACACTGCTCTATGTCTATCACATGTGCAACACAGGTGAGCTGTGGCAAGTTGTCCAACACCCGTACAGTGCTGTGTGGATGTACATGGCACAACACATGCATGTGCAGGTGTCCATGTGTATGTGTACAGTGCCACTGCTGACATTCACAATGGCTACAGACGTGATGTGTACTGACATATACACAGCGTCCAGGTGAACAGCAGCACCAACGTCACATGGGGACCTATGCCAGTGATATGGACACAGGTGCAGCCAGGTACACATGTCCACAGCTGGCTAACATCTACATGGTGCGTGTACAGTGTGATGGGGTGGCAAATAGATATGATGTGACACACACTGCTCAATGGTGTGAAGCCAACACATCGGCTGTGTCACTGCCACGATGCCTTTCACAGATTACTGTGCAGATGTACTTGTCATAGCAATGTATATCCAACAGTATGCCAGCACAGCAGTGTAAATGTGACCTGCCACCATCATTATGTCTTACAGATAATGCCACGATCCCGGCTTCCTGCATTCAGTCGACAGGGGGAGGTGATCATACCATACCTCCATAATAATCATGACATGTTATTTAGTCATGTGCCACAGCAGGCACAGGAATGACAGGAGATGTGGGAGGAGATGTGCAGGAGGGTGAACAGCCTGGGCGGATACAACCGCACTTATCAGCAGATCCGCAGGCACTGCACAGACCTGATCCGGCATGCAAGACAGCGTGCCGCTGCAATCGCCAGGCAACAACGTGGGACAGGTGGTGGGCCACCAACCCAGCCCCCACTCACAGCCACGGAGGAGCTCCTGGCCAGTCTGGGGACACCCACGGAACAACACGCAGAAACCCATCAGTCCATCGTGGAGGTGGGTGTCTCCCGAACTATGAGCTTGGAGCTGCATGGTAAGTCAGGGTTGCATGTTTGTATGATAAGTGACGTGGGGGTGGGTGTCATAGTACAACACATAATATAGCTATACATGCCAGGTATATGGCCACACAAGACGCATACTACAGTATGCTATGTTGTGTTAGCAGACATGTGCATAGCACATGCTAACTCACAGATGCATGATGTGACATGCACACTGCCGACTGTGGCGATAGTAATGGATAATGTGTATACCTTTGTATCATCCCTTTACAGGTACGTCTGGTGTGTCGCAAACACAAGGGTCTGTTGCAGGTAAGTCTGTTGCTAGTCAAAGGCATGATATGGTGTATTGATATTCCCCATGTGTCCAGGCATGACATGCACACCTGTGTGTGCCCCAGTCACGGTATACAGGTTGCACCACCCGACACACACACCACCCATGTACAGTAGATACAACCGTTAGCGTAGAGTGGCATGACACCACACGACCTATTGGTGTGTTACGTGCATTCAGCTATGCATACAATGGTGTAGGTGTTCCACAATGGCTGCATGTGTAGTATGCATCGGTATGTCTCTGCAGTATGCACACAGTACCACATAGTGAGCTGTGATCTTGCCAGAGCACAGGTGTTACCAATGTGACCTATGCCCCTGCATCGGGTGCACACGTTGTGACATGGCACATGCCATGTCCCATGCACGTGGATGTCTGGCTGCAACATTGTCACACCATGACATGACCTATGCTGCATAGCAGACATCCACACTGTCTGCATATCTGTAAGGAATGTGACACCTTACACTAGTATGGTTGTATGTCACATGGGCCACCACAGGGCCATGTGCACGATGTCCACCACACACAATTGTCAATGACCCAGACAGACAAGGCCATGGTCGATACCTACAGGCATGTTGCCACACAGTACATCCACAGTGGGTAGTCACCGTTGCACCCTGTACACACATAGTGGGCTCATCACTGTAGTGGCCCCCCTGGACATCCGATGTAGTACACCACTGACATGGAATGCCTCTCACAGCTACTACAGGTGCTCCAATATCCACCACATACGTGCTGAGCGGCTGAACTGACTGACAGACATCGCAATGTAATGCATCCAGGTCACGCATCACACAGAGACATAGGTGTGTCCTGCTAGTGTGCAGTGGCACAGTGACCGCACTCCACACTGTACAGCTATGTACACAGCTCACACCAACCGCACCTGCACAGACATCCCTGTTACCCATACATTGTATCTGTAGACTGTACACATAACACTGCACCATGACAGCCATTGTGATGTGGTGCATGCGGTGGGACACCATCGTCACATGTCCACATGATACCACACATGTTTGCGGTGTACATGACATAGTGTCGGCAGACATGTGTACTGTCAACTCGCCCGTGGCCACACGGTGTATCACGGTGGTGCATGCAAACTACCATGAATGTGTATACTGCGTGCCTACTAAAAGACACCTCCCTGTTGTACTGTTCCCACCAGGGCAGTGCATACTGCCACTAGAATGTCTGGTCTCCATACACAGGTCTGTGGTGTGTGAATGCTGCATGCCACCTGCAATATCACATGCATGATGTCTGTGTGTGTGTGTGTGTGTGTGTGTGTGTGTGTGTGTGTGTGTGTGTGTGTGTCTGTATTGTAAGTGACGGTATGCCTTTGTATTGACAGGTGCTGTAGGTGAGTTCCTCCTGCGGTCCAGCTGATGCTAGTGTCCCCACAGATACTAGTGGTGATGACCATGTGCATGAGGCACAGGCAGGGTCGTCACAGGCAGACACTCTGCCATTGGAGAACATCACACTTACGACCCCTTCATCCCTGAACATGGTTCGGATGCCGACACATACCCCAACACTGCTGCCCATAGATGACGGTCAGTCAGCGCCTGTTGGCACCGAGCAGGAATGTGTGGTGGCTGCAGAAGGTGTGGGTACACCGCGATGTTGCCAGTGTAATGACTGGTGCAGTGCCACGCAGGCATGTGGCAGGTGCTGCTCGTAGGGAGCACCGCTGACATACACCTGCCGTGACAGGGTGCAGCAGCTGGTATAACCAGACGCATGTTCCAGACTGTAATGGCGGCGCAGGCACGTGCGAGCGGCAGAACCAGGAAGGGCAGAGGCTGCAGAGGTCTGCAATCCGTTCCTTGAATGACAACATCCAGGCATTGGCGACGCCCAACAGCATCTTGCCGATGTTCTGGATAGAGATTGGGTGAGATGGCTGGTATCCTCGACCGAGGCATGGCCATCCTTGAGCGTGGGTTGTCCGTGCAGGAACACCAGGTAGGGGTGAGGCATAGGGCACGCATGGGCGTGGGCCAGCAACACCACTTGGTGCAGGTCAGCGTGTGCCACCTCCCATGCCCACCACCCAGTGCTGGTAGCAGCAGCAGTGCAGCTGCTACTACACCGACCACACCAGGACAGAGCAGGCCACGTGGGCGTGGCCCTGGGCCCCGGCGTGGCACGCTTCAAGCGGACATGTGACATCGGAGAGTGGACTGTCTGTACCTACACCCGGTCGTGCGTGCGACCCCAGGCAGGCACGGGTCACGTCACGGCAGGCGGACACAGTGAGCCGTAACACCTGCACTGTACAGTCTGGGGCTGCCAAGCATACCCCGTGTAGGCATCACAGATGACTGAACTGTGTACACACAAACCCACACACAGCAAACACGACTGTAGGGCTCCACCACACCCACATGCAATGTACACAGACATGCCCAGTCAATGCACAGGCCCTTACACACACACATGATGTCATCCATTGGTACAGCCTATGCCTGTGGCACACATATCACCCTGTGCATATGATGAAGTCTCTGCCGCATAACTGTGAGCTACACCATCTGTGCATGGTTATGCAAACATATTCTGATGCACAGGGTGGACAAGATAGTGAGAGGTGTATGTGATACCTGTGTCCGCATAGTACGTGATGTGTATGTTGTGGTGTGTGTGTGTATGGCTGGTGACAGGTGTGTATGTGATGTGGGTTGTGCACTGACATCATGCAGCAGACATACCATGCAGGACAGGTGCAGCATTCATTGATCTGTGTACACAGTATGTGTGGTGGTTACATGTGTAGCACCATGTTGGTTCAGTTAACCCGTATGACAATGATGGTGTACTTGCATGTGCCTACTGGGAGCACTGTAATTAGTTCCCCACGCATAGTCGTGGGGTACCCACAGGCATGTCTGGCAACATCAGCATAGCACAGGTACCCGCACTCGGCATGGACCCCTACATAGAAACATAGGTGCACATGTACATAACAGGGTATGTGCCCTACGACATGTGTGGACCTAGCATGACTGTGTGTGGCTGCTAACACCCCTCAGGATGGGGATGCCACATCCATCAGTCCCCAGTCCCTCATCCAGCACTGACACACAGATGATGCCTGGCGCATAACTATATCCACACATCCACATGTCATTATTACTCCTGGATGAAGGCAGTCAGTGCCTTTCCTTCACATGGGCTGGCACTCCTCTACGTGTTGTAGGGGGTCTCCGGCTGTTGACCCTGTTCCCCCAGCACGTCACACTCATCTTTGTGGTGATGTGTGTGACAGTCGCTTCTGTGCCCGTGTTTGCCTGGAGCCTAGGAAGTGGAATATGCCCATGTCACCCAGGTCAGACATGGCCGTGTATGCCAGGCACAGATCACCACAGAGCAGATGTGCTGTGAAGGTTTACAGCCGGAGTCCCCTTGGTCGTGCAGCTTGTGACACATGTCCTAGCACAGTCATCCCCGCCTTGTGTAACGTTTGCGGTCCTTCCGAGTGCTGCAGGCGTCAGGTTAGCTACAGGCCAGATGTGCCAATGTACGCAGTCATTGCTCTGGTGTGTGATGTGTACAGGGGTACAATGAACACCCCTGATGTCGATGCGATTCCTTCCAGACCAGGAGGCCACAGTGGAATGTCTTCACACCCACATTGCCATTGTGTGTGTTGACAGATGTTAACGACAGGTGTAGCCATTTCCATGAACATGTCCACCATCTGGAATGGCTTACCACCTACATGTGACATTGGGCCGAACATGTCCTTCACACTGGGTAGGTCTGCACCTTCTCTGGCATGTAGTAGCAGGCCATGGCTCTGGCACCAGTTATCCATGTCTATGACGCCCTAGGTGGATGTCCGTGTCACATGGGGTGTTGGGTATGGTGGCCGGTGCGTAGTCATCTGCATACCTTGTCTGCCACAATCCCCCTATGATTGCATGTACATTGGAAGGTCGAATGCCATATGGCAGGGGGCCCAGGACTGAGCCCTGTGGGCCTCCACTGGAGACCAGATATGAGTGTGACAAGGCACCAGGAACACCAACCCTGTGTGGTGTGACCTCCAACCTTTCTGAAAAGCATTGGGTGACATATGTCCCCACATGTATGCTGGCGAGCCTTTCCATGAGTCCCATGTGTAGTGTGCTCTGAACGCTCCCACCAGGTCATGGTACTGTGTGCAAACCCACGTATCCCCATCAATGGCCTTGGTGGCCACTCCAGACAGGACGAGCAGGTTCGGGAGGCAGGATCCGCCCTTGACTATGTTGTTGTGGGTATGTTCCGGTATTGGCTGTACACCGCTGTCTGTATCCATGGGCACCTGTATGGACCTCCCCACAGCTTTGCAGACAAGGCTTGTCAAGCGGATAGGGTGTGGCTGTCTACAGTCAATAAGAGCACTACCCTGGCATAGTGGGACCACAGACGCCATATGCCATCCATTGGGGACATAGCCCATAGTAAGGCTAACATGACACAGTGGCCGCATGTGTGGGCCGAGGCCCTCAATGAGGATGGGTACACACAGCCAGGGACACCATCGGTGCCCATTGGTGCTGTGTCAACCGCCATAGAGATATGGGATCACTCCAGGCCATATGAGCTGTTTGGGAGGCTACACTCTGGTGGGATGGATATGTCCCCTCTTGGGGGGGGGGGATGCATGCATGGAACATGTCCGCTGGTTTGCAGACAATGTCTGTGGGTGCAGTGACCGTTGTACCATTCCGGACCATTTCCAGCCAAGTCTGTGTGCCCCCAACCATGTCCTTACCACAGTTAAGGAAGGCCCTATGGTTGTCTCATGTGCCCTCTGCAGTACCACTCCCACAAGCGGCCGTGGATGATTGTATGTGTGGCCGTATGGTGACGCCGGTATGAATGGGAGATGGTTTCCCTGGTATTGACATTGCTCTGTCATGTATTAGCTCCAACTGTTGTTGTACAGCTAGTCAGTGGCTGGGGTCCACCACACCATGTGCCTACCTGTGGTGGACAAGGTCCTGATGTTATCATGTTTGCCTGTTGCAGACATGCATGTGGGTGCTCAGAGAATGCATTCGTTAGGCGGTTGCCGGTCTGGCCTGGGTTCAACACTGGCATGGAGGACTTGTAGGGTACCACACCGGTCGTATGATGTGTGTGATTTGTTGTGGAGAGGTCATCACTTAGGTCCCCCATGCCGGTGTTGGTTACAGGATGTGGATGACCAGTGGATCCACTATACAGTCTGGCATCACCATTGAGGGCTGTACATCCTGTGTGGGGCATATCCTCACCATGTGTGATGGGCAGAACTGTCAGACATCCCCCCCTAGTATGTATGGTGCATGGCTGTTTAACAGTGGCCAGGTGTGAGAACACCTGTGACCGGTGGCGTAGTGTGTTGTGCCATGGCTAATGTTCCTAGTCTATGTATGGGTGGTTCATGTCACCCAAGACGGTGCTGTTGTGAGAGCATGCCCACTCACCAGTGTCCTCAGGACATCTGTGCAGGTAGCCTGTGTTTGGGAGGGTTGTCTGTAGCATGCAACAAACTGTAGGCCAGTCCTACACATGGTTAATTGCACCTAGATATTCCGCGCTGCAACGGCCATGTCTGTGGCATGGCCAGGTTTCTGTTGTGTGGCTGGACACACACGACGGTCCACATTCCGCCACCCATGCCGTCGCACCATGTGTATGCATGTCTGCTCTGTGCCGAGTCTAAGTGTCTGAGCATGCCCAGTAGGCAGCTGTGTAGATAGACACACAGCACAGTGCACCGCTGCAGACTGCAGTTATACCCCAGGTGCATGCCTGTATCCCTTCGCAACGGCCACGCCTGTGGCATGGCCAGGTTTCTGTTGTGTAGCTGGACACACGACGGTCCACATTCCGCCACCCATGCCGTCGCACCATGTGTATGCATGTCTGCTCTGTGCCGAGTCTAAGTGTCTGAGCATGCCCAGTAGGCAGTGATGTACTGATCAGTAGTTACTTGGTATTCCCGACTGCAGCACTAACGTGTTACTGTACGGCGACCTTGGGATGGTAACAGGCTGCGTGACTGCGCACTCTGACCTAGCTCCCGATCGGGCGCATTGCTTCTGCAAATGATACCACCCACGTAGGGGTATGCCTCCTGACAACGCTCTGCTCAGTAAACTCGGTAGCGCGTTCTGTAAATGCTTCATACTGTAGTGTGTTCGTCTAGATAGGCGTAGGTTCATCTCCCGTCCCTTCCGTGTGTGTGTGTGTGTGTGTGTGTGTGTGTGTGTGTGTGTCTCTGTGTGTGTGTGTTTCCAGCTGCCTTTGCGAATTAACATGCTTTTAGGTGCTCCGCAACACAAATCATGGCTATTGCCAACTATTGTCTTGCGGGTGATGTCACCAGCCTACAAGTATGCCTCTGACAGAGCTCACTTCAGTAAACTCGGTAGCGTTCTGTAAATGCTTCATACTGTAGTAAGTTCATGTAGATAGCCGTAGGTTCGTCTCCCGTCCCTTCCGTGTGTGTGTTTCCAGCTGCCTCTGCGAATGAACATGCTTTTAGACGCTCCGCAACACAAATGTTGGCTATTGCCAACTATTGTCTTGCGGGTGATGTCACCAGCCTACAAGTATGCCTCTGACAGCGCTCACTTCAGTAAACTCGGTAGCGCGTTCTGTAAATGCTTCATACTGTAGTAAGTTCATGTAGATAGCCGTAGGTTCGTCTCCCGTCCCTTCCGTGTGTGTGTGTGTTTCCAGCTGCCTCTGCGAATGAACATGCTTTTAGACGCTCCGCAACACAAATCTTGGCTATTGCCAACTATTGTCTTGCGGGTGATGTCACCAGCCTACAAGTATGCCTCTGACAGCGCTCAGTAAACTCGGTGGCGTTCTGTAAATGCTTCATACTGTAGTAAGTTCATGTAGATAGGCGTAGGTTCGTCTCCCGTCCCTTCCGTGTGTGTGTGTGTGTGTGTGTGTGTGTGTGTGTGTGTGTGTGTGTTTCCAGCTGCCTCTGTGAATGAACATGCTTTTAGACGCTCCGCAACACATACCTTGGCTATTGCCAACTATTGTCTTGCGGGTGATGTCACCAGCCTACAAGTATGCCTCTGACAGCGCTCTGTTCAGTAAACTCGGTAGCGCGTTCTGTAAATGCTTCATACTGTAGTGAGTTCATGTAGATAGGCGTAAGTTCGTCTCCCGTCCCTTCCGTGTGTGTGTGTGTTTCCAGCTGCCTCTGCGAATGAACATGCTTTAAGACGCTCCGCAACACATACCTTGGCTATTGCCAACTATTGTTTTGCGGGTGACGTCACCAGCCTACGAGTATGCCTCTGACATCGCTCTCTTCAGTGAACTCGGTAGCGCGTTCTGTAAATGCTTCATACTGTAGTAAGTTCATGTAGATAGGCGTAGGTTCGTCTCCCGTCCCTTCCGTGTGTGTGTGTGTGTGTGTGTGTGTGTGTGTGTGTGTTTCCAGCTGCTTCTGCGAATGAACATGCTTTTAGACGCTCCGCAACACATACCTTGGCTATTGCCAACTATTGTCTTGCGGGTGATGTCACCAGCCTACAAGTATGCCTCTGACAGCGCTCTGTTCAGTAAACTCGGTAGCGCATTCTGTAAATGCTTCATACTGTAGTGAGTTCATGTAGATAGGTGTAGGTTCATCTCCCGTCCCTTCCGTGTGTGTGTGTGTTTCCGTTGCTTTCACAACTTCTTCTGAAAAAGCAAATTCTTAAACTGTTCACAATCAACAATGTGATACTTAAACTCTTGTTAAGACTCACATTGTTGATTGTGAACATTCTTAGACTTTGCTTTTTTCTGCAGACGTTGTGGAAACAACGAAAACGTTGCATGTTTTAATAAACTGTTTAAATGTTACGAAGACTTGTGTTGTGTCGAACTACGGGGACTATTCTTGCCGCAGGTTGCTGGTTTGTTTGTGTTTCATAGTACAATATCATGTAATACGTGTGTTCATAGTATGCTTTCTGTGATGTTGACGTGTGTGTTTCGTTAGCAGTGCGTCTGTGCTTTCTATGCTGTGGCTACATGTTCATTGTTCGCATAGAAAGTGACAAATGGAAGTGTAAGGGTGGACATTTAAAGCTTGGATACTTCCATGTTATGTGTAAGTCTCACGGGGCCTACGGGTGATAGCGCATACATGTCTATGAAGTACCTTTGGATACCATATGCGACGTGTCGTGGATGAAATGTTTAAGTTGACTGTTCCATCTACCTATGTGTGACATGGTTTGTGGCCATAGGGTGCCAGCAAGTCTTTCCTGTTCATTGGGTGTTTGCCATGGTCTATTGACATCAATCCTATTAATTCACCGAAGGATGTCTTTCATTGGTGGGAACGCCATAGTTTGACCATCGTATGTCATTCCCAGCAGACGTTGAGATTGTGCCATTGGTATGTTTACACAGGTCACCCATCTGTTCTACTGTATGGAAGTGTGTGATCCCCATTGATGTGCTGGCAGATTGAGTGCTGTGTACGCCGGTATCTGCCCAGCGGTCTGGCTTTGTATGGGGAGTGTCTACTGTAGTCCCTATCTGTATTTCCTGGGTTATGCCTTGCAACAGCTGTGGGATTCCCCCAGGTTTGCAGCTATGGGTGCCATCTTGGCCGTACGTTTGTCCATCCATGGGAACTGCCTACTGGACACTAGTATAGGGCTGTAAACATTTCACAGCTGCATTCTCCATTTCTGGTGGATGATCGGCATTATTATTGCGGAGTTACGCATATGCCATGGCCACGTCCCGCACACGGGGCGGGACGAATCATCTGCCAATCCACACCGACACCCATTTTTGCATACCCACGATCCCATGTCTGCAACCCTCGACAGTACCCCTTGCACACCCTTCATGTGTGCGGAAATGGGATGTGAACGCACGTGTATGAATGCAGCAGCCTGGGGAGTCCTATTCATATGTCCTGCATTTCATGGACGGTTGTCATCACCCTTGAAGACGCTTGTGGTGCATATATCTACCTGTGGCGTAGTCACGGCTGTCACCTCTTCTGGTTCACACTATGCTGCCCACACTTACTTAAGGAGAAATTTTTGGGTCCTGCAATGGACACCGATGTGCATATGTAAAGTGTAGAACATGTTGGACTGTGTCCATTCGGCCAGTGGGTTTGACTGCCGCCGTATGTTCCCCAGTCCCGGATGTCTGTCTGCCTACCCATATTATGTAGTGCTACGGAACCCGTGTCCTTCCACAATTTACCCATATGGTGTTACTGTAGTACTGCAGGTTGGCAACTGCTTTACGTAATCCTCAGAGGTACCATTGTGAACTATCCGCCACTGTATTGTCATTATAACACAGCCGGTACACGTAGAACCTATTTATTCATGACAGTATGTTATTTATGTGTGGGAACGCCATATTTTAACCATAGTATGACCTTCCTAGTTGACGTTGTTGGTGTGCCATTAATATGTGTTCCACAGGTCGCCCGTATGTTCCGCCGAGTGGAAGCGGGTGATCCCCACATACTTGCTAGCACCTTGGCTGCTGTGTACGCCGGGATTTGCACGGCAGGATGGATGTCTACGGGGTGTGTCTACTGTTGTTTCCATCTGTATTTCCTGTGTTATGCCTTACTACGGCTGTGTGATTGCACCAGGCTTGCTATTATGGGTGCCATCTTGTCCGTCGTTTGTCCATCCTTGGGAAATGCCTACTGGACACTGGTGTAGGGCTGTACCCATTTCACAGCTGCATGTAGCATTCTCCGGTGGATGATTGTCAGTATTGGTGGGTGGTAAGGCATGTTCTGTACCCACATCCCTCCCACGGGGCGGGACAATGGATCATCTGCCAATCATCTCCAACACCCATTTCTGCATACCCACGATCCCATGGCTGCAACCCTCGACAGTACCCATAGCAAATCCTCCATGTGTGCTGGAATGGGATGTGGACGCACATCTGTGGACTCGACAATCTGTGGATTTCTGTGCATATGTCCCACATTTCATGGACAGTTGTCATCAACCTTGAACACGCTGGCGGTGCATATATGTAGCTGTGCCGTAGTCACGGCTGTAGTTCATCTTGGTCTTCCGCTTGCACCCAGTTGGCGTTGCAAAAGGAAAAATTTTGGGGTCCTACAATGGACACAAATGTGCATATGTAAAATGTAGAAAATGTTGGGCTGTGTCCATCTGGCCAGTGGTTGTGACCGCTGCTGTATGTTCCCCACTCGCGGATGTCTGTTTGACTACACATATTATGTTGTGCTACGAAACCCATGTTCTACTACGATTAACCCAAATGGTATTGATGTAATGCTGCAGGTTGGCAAGTGCTTTAAGTAATCCTCAGAAGGCCCAGTAGGACATATACGCCACTGTATTGTCAATATAAAACAGACAGAACATGCATACCCTATTTATTCATTGAAGCATGTTCGTTATATGCAGGAACGCTAGTGTTGAAACATTGTATGACCTTCGTAGTTGAGGTTGTTAGTATGCCATTAGTATGTGTTCCACAGGTCGTCCATTTGTTCCGCAGTATGGAAGCGAGTGATCCTCATGTTGTTGCTGGCAGATCGAGTGCTGTATGCGCGGTATTCGCCGGTCTGACTTTGTATGGGGAGTGTCTACTGTAGTCCCTAATGTATTTCCTGTGTTATGCCTTACCGCAGCTGTGTAATTCCACCAGGTGTCCAGTTATAGGTGCCATCTTGGTCGTACACTTGTCCATCCATGGAATTGCCTACTGGACACTGATGTAGGGCTGAACACATTTTACACCTGCTTTTAGCATTACCCAGTGGATGCTTTGCATCCTTAGTGGGGAGTAAGGCACGTGCTATACCCACAGCCCTCCCACGGGGCGGGACAACGGATTATCTGCCAACAACACCGAGCCCCATTTTGCATACCCAGGATCCCATGGCTGCAAACCCCCATGGTACGCATTACACATCCTTCATGTGTGCGGGACTGGGATGTGGACGCACTTCTATGGACACGACAATCTGGGGATTTCTGTTCATATGTCCTGCATTTCATGGACAGGTATCATCAACCTTAAACACGCTGGTGGTGCATGTCTAGCTGTGCCGTAGTCACGGCTGACACTCTGTCTGGCCGATCTCAATGAGTCGAAGGTGTAAACGCAACTATTTTTGGAGTCCTACAATGGACACCGATGTGCATATGTAAAGTGTAGAACGTGTTGGACTGTCACCATCTGGCCAGTGGTTTTGACTGCCGCTGTATGTTCCCCAATCGTGGATGTCTGCTTGAGTACCCATATTATGTATTACTTGGCCTATCTATATCCACGTGCCAGTAAGCAGAAATACAGCAAACCTTGCGTCCTGCCCATCTTCATAAACGACATTCTTGAACATATATCAGCCAAAACAGACAATGACAAAAACGATAGACTCCACAGTCAAACGATACTGAGCTCTTTCACCTACTAACATGGGGCATCGTCGGAGCACGAAATGCATTACATAGTTGTCCCTTATACACTTCCTTCAGAGTCAGTTTAAAGTCAAATAATCAATAAACCTGCTCATAGTTAAGTGGACAGTGCTACAAGTCTTGATTATAACGTGACATATACAAATCAGTGTTGCATACATTACTTCATGGAAACAATAATACGACAACAATGTGTTAATATAAATACAATATTGGTCAATACAATCAGTATCTTGAAACATGGTTGATAATTGTTGTGAGTAAACCTTAGAATGTAGTGTGTTGATCAGGATATTTTATATCAATGTGTATAATTGTAGCATTACGATTCCAAAGCATGGAATCAGTAAGTACTATTTAAGCATATATTTTACAATTATGAATGTAAATGAGTGGAGGACACATACTTAACCTTCCCTGCTTCCAGTGGATCACACACGCACACGCACACTCGCATTTCCTAATTGTGGGTTACGCGCAGGCGCATGCATATCCCTATTCTGTTTATACATGCTTACTGGGTCTGTGTGGTTACGTGTTTTGTGTTAGTTGTGACTATTCGGTAACATATGTCTGATCCGGTTGACGGACGTGTGCAGAACGCACTTACAACTTTATACAAGTGACAGTCTTTGCAGCATGGACGCGTACGTACCGTTCACATCTATATGTTCCATAGTCGTAATTCAAACGTGACTGCATTCACGTTTGCCAGTTACTGTGACCACTACACGTTAGCTGTTCGGTGTCATTAATATGCATACCCATGGTACTTAAGTACATTTACATATCCCCCCCCCCGCACTCACGCACATCACAGGCATCCATTCTCCTGCTGGGAAAGGTGCGGTACTGCATGTTAAACATTCCTTATTCCCCCTCGCTCATGGCCCAGGATGCATATGTCGTGACCGCAGGGATGTTCAGATGACAGGTGCTTATATCCCCTACGCATACAGGCCTTCGATTGTCAGGGTGTTGCTGTGGTGCTTTGGGTTTGGTCTTGTCCGCCCAGTGTACGGAACTGCCCTGACCGTGTACGAATGTTAGATGAGTCACATGGGCACGTTTTGTCCGTGTCTATGGTACTATGTCACCCCCCCCCATTATTCCTAACCATGTGCGCCGATTGGCCGGTGTACCCGTCGTAGATCTTGTTATACTAATTGCACACGGTCTGGTCGAACGGACCTATTTCCATTACTAACCCTCGGTATGTATGACCTGTGTCGCAATATTACATGGGTTTACCATTGCGTGACGGCTTTCACTGAGCCACAGACATGTCCGTTGCTTGGTTTGGGCCGGTTCCGCTGTGCTACACACATTTAACATGGCGGAACAGGTTGAACAGCTCAGCCACGGGGACATTGGGTTCTCTGTCGCTGTTTAGTATTGAATCGCTATGTGGAGTTTGTTTCACAAAGCGAGACAATGTCGACATTGGTAACGGACATCTCGCGCAGTACGTCCGCACCGCCGCGGGTGATGTATGTCTGCGTTTGGGCGGCGGACAGGCATTATGCTGTGCCATTATGTCTGGGAATATATGGTTTCTTGCCATAGATGATATGCCATACTAGCAATGACCCACGTCTGGGTGTGGGTACTGCTGTATTACCCACGGGAAGAGTGGCCTTAGGTTAAGTGGTGCCCTAGGCAGAAGTTGCCACCGCAACATCACCCGCTACCCCCCTCCTGGTCTACCTACACCAAACAAAGTCTGGAAAGGTGCCCCGAGTAGAGCAACGCCCTAGACGGCTGCCTACTTGGCCTATGCCTAAGGCCGGCTATGTGTGTGGTCCCTCGGGCATCGGACTCGGGAACGCGCCACGTCTGCCATGGGTATGTCTAGCATTACCCACATCCAGCCGTGGTGTATTGCCATGATGTTCCATGTGTACAGTGGTGCCGGTTACCATACATATGCCTTTCTCAAAAGCCGATTTCACACTTCTGAACACTACTGTGGTCTCCTTTAAGGACCCTGAGCCAGTGGTGAACATCACTCAAACCGCTGAATCACATACATATGCCTTCCACCAGCACCTACAGGACTGCATGGATCAGGCAATCCCATATAAAACTGAGACTCTTTGTACCACACACAAGCATGCAGTCTGGTGGACCCCAGCCATGAACTAGCTCTACAACGACAGGAGGTAGATACGACAAGTTAAAGCGGAATACTTGTAAGGTAACACACCCTTGCTCATTATATGTGAAGAACTACAAGCTGTCATGAAATCATCCAGGGGAAATTCAACAGAGAAATTAACAAGGACTCAACAGACATTCATAAGTCCTTCTTTAGCTATGTTGGACACCTGGGAGGACACTCCCAGATATGCTCAAACCGGGTTCACAATGATGTGAAGATGACTGAACCTACACACATTGCCAGCATACTGGCTGACATGTTCAGTGCTAACATTCCCCCCCCCACATGGAGAGTTATCTATACCTGAGACTTGTAGATCCTGGAACATCTGTAATGCACAGGTGGGAAATGCAGTCTCCAAGGCAGTCAACACAGCATCCATGGGACCAGATGGTGTCCCAGCTGTGTACTCCATGAACTCTATGGGGAATTAAACCCAGACTTAGGACAGCTGTTTAATCTTAGCCTCACCTCAGGATACGTACCCGAGTAGTAGCACAAGGCGACTGTAGTCACACTTCACATAGATGGTGCCTCCACTGACCCTGGTTATTACCATCCCATTAGCTTGACAAGCCTTATCTGCAAAGCCATGGAGAGGGATCATAAGGGAACTCATAGATAAAGACATAGGGGACTCGCATACTTTGGATACATCCCAGTTTAGCTTGGTCAAAGTCAGATCATGCCTTTTACACGTGTTTGACTTTGTAGGATCAGTCACCAAGGCCATTGATGAGGGTAAAGCAGTCCATACAGCCTACCTCAACCTGGCAAAGGCCTTCGACACAATACCCCCTCGGGTATCAGTGATAAACCCGTCATCTTGAACGTATATCCATACATCGCCATATGGGTTGCAAACTGGCTAAGTCACAGAACACACATGGTCATAGTTGCTGGCGCCATGTCATACTCACAGCCAGTCACAAGCGGTGTCCCATGGGGCTCAGTCCTGGGTCCACTATTTTTCAGCATCTACGTTTCCAAAGTACAAGCAAACACAGGGGTTTATGGGTGACAATGTTTGCAGATGACTGCAAACTGGGTGCCATAGTCAGACACACATCTGACACAGATATCCTTCAGGAGTGCCTCACAGATGTGGATAAGTGGTGCCAGAGACATGGCCTACAGCTAAATGCCAGGAAATGCATAGTCATACCCTTCGGGAAGAACAAGGTTACCCCTAGCTACCATATAGGTGGCAATCCACTGAGCACAGAGGGAGTTACCATGGATCTGGGGACCCGGTTGTTGTTAACCGTTCGTTAGACACACACGTTGCTAACGTAGTTAGGTAGACCTTCCACATTGCCCACATCATCATGAAGGGATTCACATCTAGATCAGGGGAGGTCATTGTCCCCTTGTACTCATCACTCATTAGACCTATGATTGGGTACAATGCCCCATTCAGAATGTATGTGACCCGACACCTGCAGCAGCTGGAAAGGCACCAACAGTTCATCGACAAACAGATGCAGGGTCTCAGGAATATGTGTTATACTGACCAACTGAAAGAATTCCAGATGTATACAGTTGCATACCACTTGCCCAGAGGTGACCTGTGCCTGGCATACAAGGCCATGTCGAACCCAGATCTGATGAGTATGCTTCACCTAAAGAAGTTAGATCCCTCAGAACCACAAGGGCAGGTGACGTACACCTTGACACTGTCATTAATAGAACGTGTTGGTGGGACAGATTCATCACCCAGACACTCACTATGCTGTGGAACAACATCCCAGTACATGTGAGGGCAGGCACCTCGCTGGCCTTCTGTTAGTATTTTGACATGGATGTCTGAATTGATTTATTTAAGTAACCTTCTAAATGAATATTTACATTACCACATTGTGAATCTTTACATTTCGTTGGTCTATTTTACATTAGTCATAATCATACGGTTTATCTGTGTATATTATGGTTCATTTATATTACTAGGTGTCTGCAGTTCTTTTAATATATTGGCACAGTCCGTAGAACATATATATGTAGCTTACACAGTCAGACATTTGGAAAACATTATGTTGGTTCATCTTTCATATATATACATATATTTCTATTTCTCTATGAAGAATGTACCTTTCAAGCAATGTCTGATGTCCTCACTGTGTGGAATCTGTAACCCAAGTAAAGTTTGTTTGCTTGTTTGCCTTTAAGGCATGTAATTAATACCTAGCACATCTAATTTACTGACCAATTAAGGGTTTTACATGTAGTAGGTTGGACTGCATTGTATGTATTCTGAATAAGTCTGCTTATGAAGCAGGCGAAAAGAGCTTCAATAAACTATGGTGACTGCATTTAATTCCTGGTGTGCTCTGAGTGGTCACTGACGGTGTCTACAGTACCTCGTCTTTGCTTTGGACTTCATCGGCTGGTTGTCTGTGTTTGTTGTATGGGGAATGTCAAGTGTAGTCCCTATGTGTATTACTTGTGTAATGCCTTACTACGGCAGTGTAATTCCACCGGGTTTGCAGTTATGGGTGCCATCTTAGTCATACGCTTGTCCATCCATGTGAATTGCCTACTGGACACTGGTATACGGCTGTACACATTTCACACCTGCATTTTGCAGTCTCCGGTAGATGGTTTGCATTATTAGCGGAGAGTAAGGCAGGTGCTACGCACATCCCTCCCACGGGCGGGACAAAGGATTGCCTGCGAAACAACACCGAGGCCAGATTCTACATACCCAGACTCCCTTGACTGCAACAGTCGACAGTACCCATTACACATCCTTCATGTGCGGGACTGTGATGTGGACGCAGTTCTATGGACCCGCACCCTGGGTATTTCTGTGCATGTGTGCTGCATTTCATGGACAGCTATCATCAACATTGAACACGCTTGCGGTGCATATGTGTACCTGTGACGTGGTGACGACAATGAGGTCACGTGAGTAATGCAGGAAGCTAGCAAGCATTCCATGAATGGAATTTTTGGGTCCTACAATGGACACCGATGTGCATATGTCAAGTTAGATGTTGCTGGACTGTGTCCACCTGCCCAGTGCTTTTCACTGCTGGTGTATGTTCCCCAATCGCGGATGTCTGTTTCACTACCCAGTCTACATGGTGCTACATAACCAGGTGATTTAGTACTGTGAACAAATGACATACATCCAAAGATGCTGGTTAGCAACTGCTTCATATAAACCTCAGACATCCCAATGGGACATATCCGTCACCGTATTTCCAATATAACACCACCGGAACATGTTGATTACCTATGTTTTCATTTAACCATGTTGTCTTCATAGGTGGGAATGCCATAGTTTACATATCCTACTTGACGTTGTGTGTGTGCCATTAGTATGTGTTCCACAGGTCGCACATCTGTTCCGCTGTATGGTAGCGGGTGCTCCTCATTCTGTTGCTGGCAGATTGAGTGCTGTGTACGCCGGTGTTGGCACGACGGTCCGGCTTTGTATGTGGAATGTCAACTGTAGTCCCTATGTGTATTTCCTGTGTTATGCCTTACCGCGGCTGTGTAATTTACCGGGTTTGCAGTTGTGGGTGCCATCTTGGCCATACGGTTGTCCATCCATGAGAATTGCCTACTGGACACTAGTATAGGACTGTACACATTTCACACCTGCATTTAGCATTCTCCGGTGGATGGTTTGCATTATTAGCGGAGAGTAAGGCAGGTGCTACGCACATCCCTCCCACGGGCGGGACAAAGGATTGCCTGCGAAACAACACCGAGCCCAGAGTCTACATACCCAGAATCCCTTGACTGCAACAATCGACAGTACCCATTACACATCCTTCATGTGTGCGGGACTGTGATGTGGACGCAGTTCTATGGACCCGGTACCCTGGGTATTTCTGTGCATCTGTGCTGCATTACATGGACAGCTATCAGCAACATTAAACACGCTTGCGGTGCATATGTGTACCTGTGACGACAATGAGTTCAGGTACGCATTGAAATAAGACATCATTCTGTTCTTTCCACAATTTTTGGGTCCTACAATGGACACCACTGTGCATATGTAAAGTGTAGAGCTTGTCGGACTGTGTCCTTGTGAGCAGTGGGTTTCACTGATGCTGTGTGTTCAGCAATCGTGGATGTCTGCTTGACTACCCATACTGTGTAGTGCTACAGGAACCATGTCTTCCGACACCAGAACCCAATGGTGTACATCCAATGTTGCAGGTTAGCAACCACTTTCATACCCAGGGATCACGATTGGGAGGTATTGCCACTTTATTATCGGAACAACACCTCCAGACTGTGTACATCACGGGAACTTTAGGCCAGTCTTACCGGCCATTTGCAATTGTAATTAGCACACACGTGTCAATACATGTATGATAAGACATATTATCATGCAGAAGTTAATCTATGTTATTTGGACATTGGCTTCTGCTATTGGCATCCGTTGCTGTGAGTGTTGCCAGTTACCATACACATTGCTTGCTCAGAGGCAGACTACACAATTCTGCACACTACTGTGGTCTCCTTTAAGGACCCTGAGCCAGTGGTCGACAGTACTGCAGCCACTGCATCAATCACATTTGCCATCTACCAGTACCTACAGGACTGCACGAACCAGGCATTCACTTACCCAACTGTAGTTCATTGTACCAATGCCAAGCATCCAGTGTGGTGTACCCCAGCCATACACAGGATGTACAACACGAGGAGGTGGCTACTACAAGGTGGAGCAGACACCTTGTGAGGTATGACACCCTTGGTCATCATATGTGTAGAGTTACACACTGTCGTGCCATGGTCCAGGGCACATTCCACAGATATACCTACATGGACCTGGCTGACAATCATACCACCTTCAGTTGCTATGCTCAACACCTGGGAGGTCACTCCCACATATGCTCTGACTGGGTTCACAAAGAGGTGGAGTTTACTCAACATACACACATTGCCAACAAACAGGCTGACAAGTCCAGTAAGGACATCTCCACACCCTCCCCCACACATGAGGAGATGTCTGTACCAGCGGTTTGTGGTCACCAAATGTTCTGTGACACACAGGTGGGACATGCTCTCTCCAGGGTAGTGGACATAGCATCCATGGGACCAGCTGGTGACCCCACTGTGTACTCCACTATCTCATTGACGTATTAGACCCACAGTTAGGACAGCTATTTCTTTGTAGCCTCACCTCAGGTAAGGTACCCAGGTTGTGTCGCATGGCAACTGTAGTCCCACGTCACAGGGCCAATGCCTCCACTGAGCCTGGTTATTACTGTCCCATTACCATGAGGAGACCTATCTGCAAAGACATGGGGAGGGATCATACTGCGGCTCGTATATGACTGCATAGGGGACATACATACTTTGCATCCAACATGGTTTGTCTTGTTCAGGGGCGGTTCATGCCTTTAAAGCATGGGTGAAATTTTCGGGACAGTCACCGAGGCCATTGATGGGGGTGTTGCAGTCCATACAGCCTACCCTGACCTGGCAAAGGCCTTCATCACATTACCCCCCTCAAGTATCGTTGATAAACCCATTGGCTGGGATGTGAACACGTACATCACAGAATGTGTTGGCAACTGTCTATGCGACACAACCCACACGGTCATAGTTGCTGGCAGCGTGTCAGACCTACTGCCTGTCGCAAGTGGTGTCCCATGGGGCCCTTCCGTGGGTCCACTCCTGTCATACATCTACATTTCCACGGTACAGGCACACACAGGGGTTTTGTGGGCAACATTGTTTGTAGATGACTGCAAAACAGGTGCCATAGTGGGACGGACATCCGACACAGATATCCTTCGAAGGGGCCTCCCAGATATGCATATCTGCTGTCAGGGACATGTCCCACAGCTAAATGCTAAGTAATGCAACATCATACCTGTGGAGAACTACTAGGTCACCCCTGTCCAGCATACAGGTGGCTGTCCACTCAGCACAGGGGTGATTACCAGGGATCAGGGGACAGAGTTTGCCAGTCACCATTCATTCAACACACACACGTTGCTATCGTGGTTGTGTGGGACTTCTACATTGCCCACCTGTTTGTGCAGGGATTCACATCTACATCAGGCTAGGTCATTGTCTCCTTGTACCCATTACGTGTTACACCTATGATTTACTACATTGCCCCATTCAGACTGTATCTGACCATACACCTACAGCAGCTGGGAAGCCCTCATAGGTTAATTGTTGTACAGATGCAGGATGACATCATTTTGTGTAATGCTGCCCCACTTGTAGGACCCCTGCCACATCACGTCACATACCTGCTGTTTAGTGTTGACCTGTGCCTGACATACAAGGCCATGTCAACCCATATGTCATGTGTATGCTTCACCTACTGTATCTGCATCCCTCTGAACCACTAGGGCAGGTGACATTTACCTTGTCACAGTCATTAATGGGATGTGCTGGAGTGACACATATATCACCCAGACACTCATAATGCTGTGGATCTACATCACAGTACATGTGAGACAGAGATCCTTCCTAGCCTTGTTCGTGGGTGTGTTGTCCATTGGATGGAGAATTGCAGGTATAGGCCAGGGATTACATAATTATCCCTGCTTGACGGAGGTACAGCACTATCATGGGTATTTTATCTGAAGCACAGAAGGTTGGCAAAGTCATCCTAACTATGGTGTAGTGTTATGGCTGAACCTGGGACGATGGCCTACCCTGTACCTATGGACGTATGAACCTATATTCATAGTTTGTCACATTTACAATTGTCTATCCCCTATACTCTTTCTCCAGTGTATATTTCTGTGGCACATGATTGTCCTCTGTATTACATGCAGGTATGCTGTGTACAGTGCACATACGTCACAGTTGATGACAGTGTATCTGTGTCCCTAACACTGTGATACCGAGGACTACCACACATCCTTCACAACATTACATGCATATGTCCATTCTATTCTTCTTTGGCCTATGGGGGTGTTAAGGCAAACATTACACAAGTCCCTGTTTGTGCATGCTTCATGTTGGTGTTTGACCAGGCTCCGTTGCAGTCGTGTGTTGGACAGTAGTGTTTCTGTGTGTTTGCCATGTGTTTTTATTGCCGGTACATCTGTGGGAGGTGCGGTTGGCACATGTTCCTCTTTGCAGGGACACCCATCCTGGGGTTTGTGTCATGCATCTGCACTTGGCACGTGCCATATGTCCTGTACTATTCCCACAATCGTGTATGCCTTCATGCACTACTACTGCGTGTTACTGGCTGTTTGTATGTGGTACACATGGACATTGTGATGGTTGGCTTGACCTATTCCCATGCTAGACCGTACACATCTGTCAATTAAGTTGTTTAAATCAAACTGTAACACTCATTCGTATTTTCAAACTGACAGTCAATAACACAGGAAGCTGAGATTAATAACGTTTTACTACTGTGCAGCAGGAGGCAAAGAACTATGCAGTAAATGTTTAGACATTTGTTTTACTCTATACATGTTACAGCTGTATGAACATTGGGTATACTATCATCTTTTGCACACATTAATGATGTGGTCAGTCACAAGGCATTTACATCGCTAGAGTCCACAATGTTGTATTCCTACAACAGTGCTCAGGTAATGCTTATTAAATGTTTTCCCATGAGAATAACACAGCCTTGCAAGGCACCTTGTCAATTACAGTGTCCTTCTGTGATTGTAGCTGTTTCAAGGACCCTAGACTGTTCCGATACTGTAGTCGGTTAATTTCTTAATACGTTGCTTTGTCTCTCTGGTAAGGAGTTGTGCTGTTATCTTCGATAGAGCTCACAAGGCCATCCTCCTCAGGGGAAGGGGTGATGTTATGCATGTACATACATTTATTGTTCTGTAACCCAGCAGATAATTAATGCTGACAGACATAAGCCTGCTGTACTGGTTACTGCCAGGATCAGAATTCCATCACACTACAGCTTAGCTTCACCAATTACATGCAGGCTTAGTTCTACTGCCATATTGTACGGTACAATTCAATGCATTATCTAGTATTTCGAGTCTAAACTGGCACTTCATATGTGTTTCTATATATATTTGTCGAACAACATCCATCCGGCCATATGCATGTTGTTCCGTCCTTTACCTTGACCGTGTGTATTTGGCCGTCTGGCAACGCTACTCTCCACATGTGATGTCCCACCTTGCCCTTCTTTGCCTGTAGCACCCTGTTAGGAAGTCCTGTTTGGTGGGCACGTGTTCCGCTATATGTGATCGACTTCACTGCATAGCTAATCATCGATGCGGTGGTTCAACAACCCGACTTGTCCACATGTGTACAGTTATGTGCACCGTGTCGTATGCAAACCTATATGGTTTCGACGGGTACATACCACATGCAGGATGTACACATTCTGCAGACACATTCACATGCAGCCATTTACATATCTGTACCTGAGGTGGGTTGGTGACATGTGGGGTACGTATTTGCCCACGTGGCATTGCCTAACACAAACATCTTACCACATTTCAGGTATGCACATTGTGTGTGGATGTATAGCTGCACACGGATGCTAGCGGGTTAGGGTGCACAGGTGTACATGGGTGGGACTGACATGTACAATGAGGCTATTGTGTATTACATCTGAATGCATGGGTTCTGCTTCTGGATATTACACTTCAACATACGCCATCCAGTGTATGCGACAGAGACGTTGCTGGGTGTGGGATATGTTGCTATGCACATGTTTGCCTGTGTTTAAGGTATCTTGATTCCTTACTGTTGTTATGTCAACACAGCTACCCGTCTATGTACTCTCACTACTGCTTGTGACCATTATGGTTGGCACCTTTTCCAATGCTCATAGTGGGGCATGTTATGTGGAAACTTCGGAATTTGCAGGACTACACATACCCACGGCAAGTGCAGTTGACAGAACTTCACTTGTTTGCCATACTATAAGCTTATTTTGTAAGCATTTAGGTTCCTTATTCATTTTCTTCTGCCATGTATGTGTTTCATATACAAATGTATTATGTTTTATACTACTATTACATGTATATTGCGGGAATATTTTTGGCAGGGGATCTGAGGTCATTTTCCATTTCTCCGATTGTTGCAGGGACACAACTGTCCAATCAGGGACTGTCCATGGCACATTGGGACAGCTGGTAACCCTGGTGACCATGCCCATGTCACTACTGGGGTTGCCACCTTTTCCAGTTTCCAAGCTGGGATATTTACGGGACTCACATCTGACTTTACAGGCCGACACATACACACGGTCACTATATAGCATAGGACTTCACTTGTTTGCCTAAATAAAAGCTTATTGTTGTGGCAGTTTGCTTGCTTATTCTGTTTCTTGTGACATTTAGGTATTTCAGTTACAGAAATAACCAATTCATGCTACCATTACATTACATACGGGATATCATTATGTCCTACAATCTTAGCACATTTGCCATTTTAATACGTTTTTTCGGGACACAACTGCCCATAGAGAGACTGCCCCACCCAGAGTGGAATAGGTGGTGACCTTAGTCGCTGCTCCTATGTCGGTGCGGCGCGCTGACATGCTGCTGTACACCTTCTCTGAGTGTAACCACTGACGGTGCATTGCGGGACAAACGCGGTCTTATGCGTATCCTTTGCTCCTTGGATGGGTACACTTAAGCCTTCGTGGCTTGTATTTGCTTCTCCATTTATTTGGGACGGGTACTATGCTGCATACTCTACGTGCGTTTCATTCTGCACGGGACCTGGCTGCTGCCATTACTATTATGGGCGGACAGTGGCTGTCAGCACATTAGGTTGCTCACCTCATGCCGGCTTAGACACGCCTCCAGACGCATCCTACCTGGGCTCGCTCACGTACACTACGCACGTGTCTGTGGTTGCGGTGCACTCTCATTAATATGCATATGGCGCTACTGCGCCGGCTATTCACTGCACCGCCGGCGCAGACCTTACGCCGGCCTTGCGCCGAGCTTCATGAATCCCGGGGTAAATCTTATAATAGTATATATATATATATATATATATATATATATATTTTTTTTTTTAAACACTACTGCTATTACATTTATCTCTCATAGTATATTTCAGATGTCATGTTAAACTATATTGATTGTTAAATAAGAACAATTAACTGCTTACAAAATAGCCCTTTACTAAGGCCACTTGTTGCCATTTCTAAGTATCTAATATAGCATATTTGACATTTACAAATGTATGTCAGAGTAGGCAAATAAACATTGTTTCCATTTCCAAATACAGCTATGCAGATGTATACTATATTATTTTAACACTGTGTCTTCAAAAGAGAAGGTGCAATCAATGTTTCCAATATGAGTCTCCAAATTAAAATTTCTGAAGAACCAATTTACTGAGCACAGCTACTTGAGAAAAGCAACCCTAAAAAAAATTAATTGTGAAATTTTTATTGGGGGTCTTGCCCCCTATTCTCCTAAGTCCCTCATATCCCCAACTTAGATTTACCACCACCACTATCACACTAGGATGAAGAAGGGAGAAATCTCCTACAATAAAGGAATATCTGCTGGTGTACACTTAAAACAGCACTAACAGTGATTTCTTATATAAATCTGTGATCAAGAAGATTTACTTTGTCAAGCTCTCACTCAACAAGTTGATTTCTTCATGATTTATATCATGAAGCTAATACAAGAATTTAACTCATCGTTCCTTTATATTCATAACATAAATTTATCATTCAAGGAACTTATTACTGAATTTCTCTGTAACATCCATTCTTTACTTTACTGTATAATTCTCTCACCAATGTTATAACTCCTTACATGATTCTGTTTAATATCAAAAGAGGAAAAATATATCACAAGTGCATAGCATACTCAGCAAATGTATGCGTGCACTACTTTCAGCTCATATATCTTATAGCTTGAGAAAAATAAAGGATGCCCCATCCACTATACTCCACATAAAATAGTATAAACAGATTATTTCATCAGCAAACAACAATATGGCAGCTGTATTAAATAAAAGTATTTCACCAAACTAAATGGAACAGTTGCATTGTTTATATGTTTCTAGCTGATGTCTAAAACATGTTAAACAAAAAGAATCTTAGACTATCTCCAGTAGTCTCAATTATTACAGAAACTATGAATACATCTTTATTTTTGTTTTGAATTCAATTTTTTTTAATATGTTATTCTAAATGATTTATTTTTCTTCTTTTTTCTTAGCATATTATACATAACTTTTGTATAGTTACATACAAATCAGCATGCATTTCATTTTCAGGAAAAGCAAGTAAACTCTGCCTTCAACCCACATATCAAACCATATGACTTAACAGAAGAAAATATATGCAACATATTAAATATTAATTCTTGTAAGCAGCAGACTTCACTAGAACATTAAGCAGAAGTGTTATTTGTTTATTTTACTAAAACTAATCTCTTTATAGTTTTTATCTTTTAATGAAATATAACATTTGCATTGAATGAAACTATTTTTCCTAATATTACAAAGGTACACTTTCAATTGTACATCTACCACTTACCTTGATAATCTAACCCTCACTTTACTTTGCATATAGAGTTATACAAAAATTAGAAAAAGAAAAAGCTAAAAAAAAGTGTAAATCTTCATTACCTTAATGTTCCATGCCTTTAAGTTCTCATCCATACTTTTGAATTCACAGCCATTCCACAACTGGAAAGGATAAGCCAACCATTCCACAGAGGTGAAAAGAGATTCTTTATGCAGTCTGTCTCACAAGCTTCAACAACTATCTAAAACACAAATTTTTTGGTGAAATATGAAAGGAAAGTGTACCTGAGGTTACTTTGACCACAACAGCATTAAACTGATTAAAACTATTATTTTAATATTTTTAAATTATATTTTTGGAAAATGAAGCCACATTGGCAATCTGCAAATTAAAATATGCAAACAGCCATCTTAAATGCATCTCTAAACTTAAATAACTGGGACTGTAGTATACTCTTGATCGATTAAATGCTCTTTGAAATAAAACATTCACATTAAAAACAACTGGCTTAGTTTTTGTTTAAAACAGTGAGACCATTTATTAAAATAATACAGAAAATTGTATTTGAAGCAATGTTCCTTTCAGTTTTCAGGTTAGACTTTTTCGCCTAATAAGGAAACAGATATAAAACCTAGGTATGTACTTTGTATGTATATTTCCCTAACACATTTTACTTCAGTTTCCTGAACATTACTTGCCCTTTGATTTCTTTGGTACAATACTTTTTTCAACGGTCTTTCTTAATGTGCCTCTTTACAGAAGTGCAGTCCATTTTTCATAGTTAGAGACTTTATTATAGTTTTTCACAAAAGACATAAGACTCATCTAGTGTATTAACTACAATTGTCTCATAAGGCAGCAAATGTTTTAGTCTAGATGGATAAAGAATATGAACTTCAATATTGTTCTTTTTATGAGATTTCACCATGGGTCAGCATCTTTTTCTCTTTTCTGTTGTTTTAGTAGGAAGTCATGATCATATCTAAAATTATTATTACACCACAGTATTCTTACTAGCTACTCCAAACCAAGAACTCAGCTGAAAGCCCATCTACTAAAGCATGGCCATTGCAACTGTTTCATCTCAGGTTAAATTTTATAATTGTACAATTGTTCTTTTCCTGAAGCAGTATTTTTCAGAAAGCCAGATATAAGACAATGTAATAAAGACTAAGCAAATATACCCAGTAAAACTTTACAAAAACACAGTATAAAACACCATAAAAATGAAAAAAATGAAATAAAAAAAAAACTTATTTAAGTTCTAAGTAATAGTTCCACTATGTTGGATATTAATGTACATATGTAAATATATATTACTTAGAACCTAAATAAGTTATGTTTCTTCAGTTTTTACTGTGTTTTATACTGTGGTTTTATAAAGTTTTATTGACTATATTTACTTAGTCTTTATTACAGTTTATTATATGTATGTGACACCCCTGCACTGGCCAAGTAATCAAGGAGCCTCAGTCCTCACCACTGGCAACAGTGGGGAACATACAAACTGGAAGGATGACAAGTACACACACAGTAAAGTGCATTTTCTCTTAAGAGAACACAGAGATCACAGTCACTCTGGGCCTGGTATCTCCTTTTTTCTCCAGATCCCCAACATGACTCCCCACTGGCACAGCTATAGAGTTGAGATCTCAGCTGAGTGGCGAAACTAAGAACTTCAGCACACTCTCTGTCCAACCAGTTGTTTGTGTCCCTGGCCAAATAGCTGACACACACATACTTTGAGGTTTGATTTATACACACACACACACACACACACACACACACACACACACACACACACACACACCCGGGAAAGGCTGGCACAGGTTTACTAGCTATGCCCCCTTCTGCCCAGACTATAAGGTAGTTTTCACTACCACCAGCCAGCTCCTTATCAGCTACTTTAAGGCCCTTAATAAAGGATGTCCAATCTTACTGTGTAATGTTAGTATTAATCCAAATGGTAGTTTGACTAAGAGACAAGGCTATTAGGAGTGGCCTGTACAGTGTCACCAAATAAATATGCAAGTACTCTCAGAGCTTAACTATCTCTCACAAATATCAGCCACAAAGATAGGTTTAAATATATTTAATAATAAATAATAAGAACAAGAAAATACCCAGTAAGTAATCAGTTACATCAGAGTTGAAAATTATAGGAAATATTTAAAACAACATTGCAGGACAGTCTCAGATAAATAGAAAACATCTAATCTATACTTTACTATATTCCTATCTGAATCTAAGAGAGTTACTATGCCCTAAAAATTTACTTACAGAACAACAAGCAGGTAGAAGTGGTGAGTGGATGTTTCTAGGTCAAAGACAAGATACAAAATGTGCTCTGTCTCTCAGAGAGTTCTTAAAATTAATATCAAATATTACTGCTGGGATACTTGAAGCATGACATCACTTTTTGTCACCTGACTGCAGTTCCTAGGCTATGCCCCCATTGTTAGAAACTACTAGTATTTAACATCTCCCTGATGAAAACAAATAAACAAGGGCCGTCTTAGATCTTTTGGAAAATGGTGGAAGTCGTAAAATAATTTACATTCCTCCACATGTTAAGACAATACAAAAAACTTCTAGTTCTAGACATTGTGTCTACTACTGCACTGACACTGAGAGATAACATCTTTTGTTTATGGCCTAGCTATAAAGTAACTTAGCCTCAACTATTCTTAAATTTTGCAAGTTAATCTTCTATGTTCCATTACGGTACACTGTGGATACATCTTTGACGCTCAGTACTGTCCAAACCCTGTTCAATACATACTTTTTTACCAGCAGTTTGATACACACATAACATACAGATCTAATATAGTAGTAACACAAGGAATTGCATCATGCTGGTTTTCACAAATGACATATAACTACGTATTTACAAAATTCCAGATAGCTGTGCTGGCAGTGTCTCCTTCTGTCTGACTTTTGTATAAATCATACTAATATTCACAAATGACATATAATAATTTATAAAATTCCAGACAGCTGGGCTGGCAGTATGGCAATGTATACAGATTTTTTTATATTTTATTCAGTCTTTGTATGGCAGAGAAAAAATGTTTTTGTGGTGTGTTTTTTAAACTTCACTTCAGGTGTTTGCATTTTGTCACAATTAAATTAAATTATGTCACAATTAAATTAAATTAAGACTATCAGCTGATTAGTGCACATATATATTTTTTATTTATTTAGCATTTGTCTACTGGGAAACTACGACTTGAAACTAAGCCAATATTTCAGTGGAGGCTCAGGAAGAAACACTCTAGACACATGTCTTTTTAATGTGGAAGAAAACCCAGTACCCATAGAAAACCCACATGAATGCAGGGAGGAATGCAGACTCTGCACAGAAGGCACTTCAGCAGAGACTCAAACCACAGAACCTGTAGCTATTAGGCGACAATGCTACCGCTGCACCACTGGAACTGATTCAGTGGGTTTATTGTATTCTGAAGAAGTCTTACTGACAAAAAGCTGACTTGTGTTCACTTAAAGCTTACATAAACATTTCTTTCTTGGTTTGTGGCTATGGGGGCGAAAAAAGTGGCTGAACTCCCCCCCCTGGAGGCAGGAGCACTCCCATCTGCATCTGGGTCTGTAGAAAGCGATGCATCAACCGGTCCATGTCGGCATCGGAGAGGCTTCGGGTAGACCTAGATGAGGCCGCCGAAGCTGGCCTGGAGGGCTGCTGCGACAACCTCGAAGATGGCTGGGACTCCTCTTCTGGCTCTGGCGAGAAGCGTGGAGAGTGGAGCCAAGAGGGGGAGGACCGGGGAATCTTCTGAGGGGAAGAAAGGAGTTTAGCCAGCGGGGCCGAAGGGGCTGACTCAGCCCGCCGCTTGTGGCTCCTGTGCTTCTGTCTATCTCTATCCCTCTCTCTTTCTCTCTGCTTCTCTTTCTCCCTCTCTCTCCTTTCCATTTTCCTTGTTTCTTTCTCTCCCTGGCAAACAACGGGAGTTTGAGTCCCAGCCAGGGGAGACAAGGTAGCAGGCTGAACAGCCACAGCCGCGGCTGGAGCCACTGAGGGAGAGGAGGAAGAAGCTGAGTCCGAGGGTATAAGACCCACCAGGATAAGCTTGTTCCTCCTATCCCTCAGGGCCCTGGAGTTAAAAGCTGCACAAATATGGCAGCCTGATGAGAGGTGTGCAACCCCGAGGCAAATAACACACTGAGTGTGGCCATCGGCTGGGGAGAGCTTATGGCCACACTCAGAGCATTTAGAGAAAATGGCCTTAGGGCCTTCGGCCATCCTAGATACTTACCACACGCACTCACACACACAAGACTAAGGGTGGGGATAGAAGTATTAAAAAAAACTAAGATAAGATGGAAAAGGGAAGGTCGATAAATGAACAATCTGACACACACACACACTACTCACAAAAAAGAAATTATTTTAACAACTACTCACTAACTCTTAACCGGGAGCTCGTAACTCATGCTTGTAGAAGCCGCAGCAAACGAGATCTGGGGGTTGGAAGGAGATGGCAGGGTATTATGGGTAAGGGGAGGAGCTTGGAGCTCAGATCTCAAGCTTGGAAAGCTGCTGGCTCAGATGAAGGTCGGATCCGATACCCACAGGTTGCTGATCAAATGAAGTTAACTACTTCAGATCTTACATCATCACAACGAATTATGCAAAAAAAAAATCCTAGACTTCCCTAATGACAGCTGTTTAAACCAAATAGTTGTAGTGGTTCAAAAATACTGAACCTAGTTCTCACCAGTTTCGCTCCCTGTCCCCTATGCTCAACACATAAAGTTACCATATCGCTGGTCAAGTCAGACTACCATTCAATTAACACTATGAGGGTGAAACCTGATTTACTACAAAACTCTTTTGTGTTTAGAAACTACTCTAAGGAAATTTTTTTCCAGCTAACTGATGACCTGATGAAATTGAAGCATCCTCCTCACCTTGATAACCACATCTTGTATACTGCTGTATTTCTGGATAATTTCTATGCCTACCTCAAAATATGCGTTGATGTATTGGTCCCCATAAGACATGCATACAATTCCAAATTCACGAAATAATAATTGGAAGAATAAACAAATCGGAAGAATAGCCTGTAAGAACAAACTTAATACCTAATCATCTAGAGGAGAACTAGGGAGGATGAACAAAGAACTCAGGAAACAAAATCAAAACCTTCAAAAGCAAGAATCAATTGAAAATTAGTACCTATACTAAGGAGAACAACAAAGTCTTCTTCATCCATGCCAGATACCTTATGAGTAATGCCCAGCAATGCTTGGAGCCAAGTACATAGCAATAACGCATACTCACCCCATGAGCCAATATATTAGCAGACATATTCATTGCAAACTTTACTCCCCTATCTTCCCCTAACTTTTAACATTACATTAGAATACCCACACCACCCCCTCTGACTTCAGAACATGTTCTGACTGCTCCCTCCAAAGTCAAAAACGTTACTCACCTATCTTCCCCTAACTTTTAACATTACATTAGCATACCCACACCACCCCTTCTGATGACTTCAGAACATGTCCTGACTGCTCTCTCCAAAGTCAAAAACACTAGCTCCATGGTTCCTGATAATGTGACAGCACTAAGTACTGTCTAGTAGACTCACTACTATGCCTCTAAACTGGATTTGTACCAGAGTTGTGGAGAAATGCTGTAGTCATCCCACTCCACAAAGAAGTATCCACCACTGACCCTGGAAACTACAGTCCTATAAGCTTCATCAGCCTTGTCTGAAAAGCAATGGAGCACAACATTAAGGAACTTATTAATAAGGAAATAAGCAAGTCTACAAACCCTGGTCTCGTCTCAGCTTGGATTTGTTAAAGGCAGGTCCTGTCTCCTTAATCTGGTGGACTTCTTTGAACAAGTTACTAATGCACACGACATAGACAAATCAGTCCACACTGCCTATCTGGGCCTAGCCAATCCCTTTGATATTCTCCTACATTCTGTCATTATCGGATTGTAAACTGACTTACTGACAGATGCCAATTTATTAGTGCTGCAGACATGGGAAAAGTGTACTAACCAGTGTCCTTTGACCACTTCTGTCTTTTAGTTACTTCTCTAATGTCAGGACTGACATCAAGGGTCTATGGTTGATTAAGTTTGCAGATTGCTGTAAACTCAGAGCTGTCAAAATTTCCCATCCATCCTCCAGAATCACCAGGATGGCCTAACACACCAACAAGTGGTGCCTGGATCATGGCTTTAAATTAAATACCATAAAATGTAGCATTGATTCCTTTGGAAAATCTAGGCAACAATACACTGACCACACAGGTGACACCCTTTGATCATCATGTATCCGCAGTCAATAGGAAATCATTTTTATCTAGCCAGACTGATGGCCAGGATATATCTTCTAGATCTAAGGAAGCTATCATCCCTCTCTGCTATTCCCTCATCAGGTCCATAACAATTTATAATGCCCCCTGTGGTGTATTTGTATAGACATATGAACTAGCTTGACAGACCAGAGCACTTCCTCACTAAGACATTCAAAGTCATGTCTTCCCTCTGCTACACAGACCACCTTAAAGTTCTCTCTCACTGTTTTCTGTTTCCTATACACTCTTGAGAGGGGAACTTTGTGTAGCCTCCAAAGCCTCCAAGGATCCACTCCAGTACAACCTCCTGCACTTCCACAAAACAAATAACACATTAAACACAAGAGATCTAAACTTCCACTGAAACAAAAATAGGATCTACTGGCATGGTAGATTTCTCTCCCAAAGAATTCTTCTTTTATGGAATAGATTTCCCTTAGATGTACAACAAAGAAGCTCCTTGACCCACTTTAACTTTAACCTGACAAATGGATAGTCACTTATAAATACACCCCAGGTCTAGCTCCTCATTGAAAAGGATCGAACCTAGGTATTAATTATTCATGCCTATGGGTACTTGCAGTCGGGGATGTTGTCGCTAGGCTGTAAATGTTCTACCATATCAACAGCCTAGCAATAATGTATAAACCTATGAACCTATGACAGGTGCACCCACTATAACAAAACATGAGCCCTGCATGTGTACAGCATACCACCACCATTTATTATACAAACATGCTATACAGGACAAAGAGTTTGCACATATGCTTTGTAACTTTGTAGCAAACCTAAAATGTGCATAAGGTGTCACATATAGACAATGCTACTTTGTTACTGATTTGGGGGCACTGTCGTTTTGAGGAAGGTGCTGGTACATGATTTACATGTAGAAATACATTGTGTGAGTGAAGATGAACATGTATTCACATTGGTCACCCCAAGGAGGAACAGGAGTAAAGTTATGAATGGAACTAGATGCAGGGGCAGCAGTCACCCTAGTAAAAGTAGGGTTAAGTTATGAATGGAACTAGATAACAGGGTTAGCAACATCCCCAATTTCTGATATTGTCTACACAATATAATTCCCAAAATATAACTGTTGAGAAACAGCAGTATTATAAAAAATACGTGCACAGATGACAAAATGACCCTGTATAGTAAAATCTGTGTACCACTGAAGTAGAATGGTTAAAAATTGTGCCTCTTACTACTTCATTTTGCTTGTGCTTATGTGTTCAACTGCATTTAGTTTGCCACATTTGTTACTGCTTGTTGGTAGCCTTATACTTTTTTGAGCTGTTTTTTGCTGTTGTGATTGTGAACTAATTTATCACATTTGCACTGTTTTAAAGCAATTTACTGATTAACTGCATTTCATTACTGTTTAATTGTATTTCATTGCTATTTACACACCTCCATCTAGAACCGACTTAAACTTTATGACCATGACTATCACACAACTAAGTCTAGTCTGTCTTCTCATAATTCTTTATAACTCCACAAGTTATCTCTCTAGCAATATCCCTAAACTTAGTAGCACAACACTATATTATGCACTCTTATATACAGACACCGCACATTATAAAAATATCTGCCCACAATTGTTTAAGAACTACATAACTGACCAATTCAAATCTAAACACATATGCTTTCATTCCTTCTCAAAAAACACAATACTTTCTCACACTCATCACCAAACCCAAACAACTGTATCACCATTTCAACACTAGGCTCACCATAAGTGGGGACATACACCCCAACCCAGGCCCAAATCTATCCTGTCCTACACAAATTTCTCCAACCCAATTATCAAAACATAATACTCCCACTATCTTCATCCCTGGGCAAATCAACAGCAGCAAAACCAACCATCTCTCAATGCTAAATATTAATATTAGAAGTATCAAAAATAAAATACCTGAACTCCAGCCACAATAGCACACTACTCCCCAGACATTGTTGCTTTAACAGAAACCTGGCTAAATAAAAACATAACTATCTCAGAAGTTCTCCCTACTGGCTACAATATCATTAGACAAGACAGACCACTTCGTACAGGGGTTGGAACTGCCTCACTATACAAGTCCAACTTAACTTTACGTCAAATACCAAACTCCTACCCCTCCCCCAATAATTGGGACATACTTATCTCACAACTTCAACTTCACCCTAAAAAGATCATCATCATGATTGTGATCTGTATTCCACCTGGTAATACACCTGCTAGCCTTGAAGACTTCTTATTCTGGTATTCTTCCACATACTCACAAGAAACCCTTATTCTGGAGGATTTCAACCTAGATTGGTTCACCTGTATATCAGACACACCAAGTAATCTAATAAATCTCCATGGCTACCAGGAGCTAGTCCAAATTCCAACTAGATGTGATAAAAAAAATCTAAAAGGGAATCCATCCTTGACTAGGTCCTAACTAAGGACCCCACATTGTACCCCCACACAAGCAGTCTTCCAGATACCTTAAGTGACAACAAAATAATATACCTTATACATAGTAGAACAAGCCTATGCAAAACCACTAACTATAAATCCACTAGAAAAACAAAAAATTTCTCTCCTGGGGACCTCAATACACTACTCTGTAACTGTGAATTGCCCCCCTAAAAACCCTCCCACTTGACCAGGCTGTAGCATATTTCTACAACACCTAGACACTGTCGCTCCATTGCATAAGATCAAGATTAGAACCTCTACAAACCCCTGGGTCAGTAAAGAAACCAAACAAATCCTCAAGTCCAGACACACTGCCTGGCTTTGCTATAAAAAAAACAAAGAAACACAAAGCCTAACTAGGTACCAAGAACTACGCAACCGTGGAAATAAATACATTAGGCTGGACAAAAAAATCCTACTACACGACATTACAAACAAAATACCAACACAACCCCCCAACATTTTGGAAAAATGTAAACCAGCTACTAAAACCCACCCAAAAGGCTACCCCCAACCACCCCTGACACTAAAGTTCCCATCGAAATACAATTCATCTCCCACTTTGTGAACTCAATTTTTTCCTTAGTATCACAGGACAGTTCCAACCTCACTATCTCCCCAACACAAATAATACTAATACACGTTTTACCCTCAAAACAGTTTCCACCACCTCAATCAAAAGCATGCTTTCCAAACTAAAAACCTCATCAACAGCAGCCGACCTACTCCCCAACTATTTCTTGAAACTCACAGCAGATGCTATTGCTATCCCAATCTCCACTCTCAAACAGATCAATTGTTCAAAACTATGTGCCCAAACTCTGGAAAATATCCTATGCTACACCCATACATAAAGGTGGGATCTCCACTGAACTTAATAACTATAGACCCATTGCTATACTCTCCCCCCTGGTCAAAATCCTAGAAAAATGCATCCATACCAGGTGCTAAAATATCTCCTACACAACAACATCCTGTCACCTACTCAACATGGTTTCAGACCTGCCCATAGTACCATTACAGCCCTCCTCTGCTTCACAGACACAATAAATCATCTCAAAAATGAAGGCCTGCAGGTGTCAATTCTTTTTTTGGATATGTCCAAAGCATTTGACACAGTCTCACACCAAATCCTGCTAAACAAACTAAACCAATATCACCTATCAAATTCCACTCTTACCTGGTTCCAAAGCTACTTTACTGACAAGTACCAGGCTGTGAAATGGGAAAATTCTCTCTCTCCTCAGCTGCCCATAACTATAGGAGTCCCACAGGGTTCTATCTTAGGACCACTACTGTTCACAGTCTCACAAATGACCTACATACTTATACACAGCATGCATCTATCACTCAGTATGCAGACAATACTACCTTAATCTGTGCTGCACAAAATATTTCCACCCTTCTGCAAATAACTCAGCTAGCATTCCTTGACAATTGAAAACTACCTTACCAAAGCCCAACTTATCCTTAATCCAAAGGAAACTCAGCTTATGATTATAACCAGTTCAAACAAAAACACTGATAACAGTCAATTCACTATCTACTCCGCAAATGCTACTCCAATCGTTCCAGTGGCACAAGCTAAGCTATTGGGAATAACCATAGACTCCCACCTAAAATTTGATAGTCATCTCAACTTAACTATTAAAAAAGTACATGCCAAACTGGGGTCACTCTACTGTATCAAACAGTTTCTTCCCAAAAACACAAGATCAGCCATTGCTTGCTCCCAGCTTCTATCCACCCTACTCGATGCATCTCCCATTCTGACTAATCTCAACAAAACTGAACTAAGAAAAATGGAAGCCTGCTATAGCAAAATTGCCCACTTTGCTGCAAATTGCTTATATAGAACTCATCACTGTACTGCTTTGAGCCAGCTCTACTGGCTTGAACTGCCCAAACTCCTAACCTACAATCAGCTCTGCCTCTGTCACTCTATTACCTCCCCAATAAATGTCCTGCCCTCAAAAACCTAGTACAACATCACTGAGCCAAAAGGTCTCTTAGATCATCAAGAAAACTACTACTAGAAGTTGCCAATAGCTATAATAGCTTTGGAGACACACTATATAGTAGTTCAGTGGTTACAAAATGGTACTCTCTCTCCACTAGCATACAAAACACATCTTCCATAGTCTCCTTTAAAAAAACTCATTAGGCAACATCTCAAGCAAAGTTGGCAGTGCAATGACTGCTCCCCAGGCTAGTGAAAGCAGATGAGGTACACATACTAAGCCTAGAGTACACTGGCTATTGTACAATGTATTTACTGTACCTATGTACTATGTATGTATTCTACTTATGTCCCAAATTTGAGCTGCACACTACAAATCTATTAATTACCTCTATTTTTAAATTGTTTTCTTGTTTCTTCTCTCCATTGTAACTATTGATGTGCTGCATACCACTGTAAAAACATGTCTATTGTTATTTGTGTGTATACTGATCATGTCTAAATATCTAAATGTATCTGTAATTATTTTTTGGTGTGGAGCTTTTCTCCCCAGGCCTTTGCTAAAAAAGGGCCTTTTCGGCTCAGTCAAACACCCTCGGTTAACAAATGTAAAATAAAATAAAAAAATAAATAAATAAATTTACTGCAATTCATTACTGTTTAATTGCATTTTACTGCAGTTTGTTACTGTTTAACTATATTTTGTTTAATACTGTGAGTTCTGTTTTTTTCTGTAAGTGATTAATCTGTGCTTTTTGTGAGTGTTACTGTGTTGTTAACCCTTAAATGGAGTAGCATAGTCTGATTCAGGTTTGCTGCATCCAGAGCTTCAGCTGCACTGTTTTTAACCCTTTGTGACATATTCCAGCTACAACGTTTTCCTTAGTAGCACTTGTGTGATCATCTAGTAGTACTATTCAGACCTTCCACCCTTTACCCTCTTAGCTCTCTTGTCTCTTTCTGACAAATATGGATGGACAATTTCCTATGCTTTCTCCTGCCAGTCTGGTTGATATGGGTATCCCGAGGCAGTGTAGCAACTGCCTCATGTACACGGACAACTGCCTACTACTACCACCCAGGAACACAATTTGTGAGAGATGCCATTACATTAAAAACCTAGAGGCAATGCTCTCTGCCTCACAAGTCAGTATATCTGGTACTGAGAAGGTTGTCAACACAAACACCACACCTCAAGCACCACCCACACCTACACAACACACACCCACATATGCGGAGGTTCTCAACAAAAACATATCCAAACAAAAGAGACCTCCTAAGCAAAAACACAAATAGACTCCACTGCCCCCCACACTACACATAGTCCACACACCTATGTCTCACAGCCACTAAGGCCTAAACATAAACCCAACATATTAGTCATAGGAGACTCCATTGTGAGACACACAGATGTGCCCCTCACCAGGCTGGATAAAGAGAAAGTCACAGTTAGTAGTTTGTCACGTGCCAGAATCCGCCACATCAGCAATGCACTCAAGTCTCTCCACAACAGGTACTGTTATGACTCTGTCATAGTCCATGTAGGTGTGAATGACTTGAGACTTACTTCCCTGAACTATACGAAGAGAGACATGATCGAGCTAACTGAATATGTGTCCCAGGCAGTAATGTTCCTAGCCTTAAGCAGCATTCTACCATCACCCAGAATGATGGCTCAATACAAACAGAAAATTATTGACTATAACAATTGGCTTAGTTTCTGGTGTCATTCCAAGGGAATCCAATACCTGACAGCCTGGGAACACATGACTGACAAACCACAATGCTTTGCCAGAGACAGCCTGCATCTGTCTGTCTTGGGCTTCAGGCTCCTGGCAAAGGCTCTAGCCTCCCCCATAGTGCCTTTTTTAGGCAATGCCATGAGGTCAAAACTACCAACATGAAAATTTCATAAAAACACAAATTAAAGGTCATGCTGGTAAATGCTAGGAGTCTAAACATGAAACTGCACGTATTGCAAGCATTCATAACCCTGGAAGATGCTGACATTTGTGCAGTCACAGAAACCTGGTTCAAATCTGCAGAGAGCACACCAGTCATACCCAGGTTACTCATCCCATCATCCATTCAGACCCCAAACTGTGGGCAGCAAAGCAAAAGGAGGTGGAGTTGCAAAATATATAAAAGACATACACAAATTCAGGCTGGTCAAACAGTAAGAAGCACAGGAGATACTCCAGGTGTAGTTAACCACTGACAGGACCCCTATTCAAATCATGGCTAGCTACAGGCCCCCAACTTTGACTCAAGATGCCCATTCCACTTATCTGGACTTCTTTGAATCTATCAAGATTCAACCCTTTATCCTGATCCTGGGTGACTTTAACTATCCAACCATAGATTAGAACTAATCATGCCAAAACACAAATGTCCAGAGATTCCTTGATTTTGTCAGTGCAAATGTCTTGGACCACCTGGTCGACACCCCTACATCACAAGAGGTGAAAATATGTTGGACTTGGCATTAACCAAAATGAGTAACCACTGCAACATCCCTACAGTGTCATCCTCCCTAGTAAGATCTGACCACAAAGCGATCACTTTAGAAGTCACCATCTTCTTGATACCCCCAGCTAGGGTCAAACAAAAAAAAATGCTTCTCCAAAGCTGATTACAACCTCCTGAGGGAAGGTATAAACAGCTTCACAGCCCCCTCCCCCTCCATAGAAACTGGTACATATGTGTGTGTTGGTTAGGGACTTTAGTGTATGTTAGTGTGTGTTTTGGCTGTGATGTGTGCGTGCAAGGGGCTGTGAAATGTGTGTGTGTGTGTGAGTTACCTTTGTGTGTGTGATTGTGAGATCTCAGAGTTAGTATATATAAGTAGGGGGTGTGTGGGGGGTGCAGCCCCCCTGCTTGTCTGTAGTGTAGGATTGTTTGTTTGATTGCAGGGGGAGATGGTGTGTATGTGTGTGGTGTATTTGCACTGTAGGTTCGCGATTTCAAATTGCGTGATTATGGGGTTTCGGTATTTAAAGGTTTTGGCTATAGAATTTTGAAATACTGAAATTCGGGATTTCAGTATTTTGAGATTCTATACTGAACCTAAATCAGGAATACTCAACAGGACAAAATCCTCTTCCTCAAGGAAGTGTAAACCTGTCTGGTGGACATCTACAGTAAATAAACTCTATAATAAAAGGAAAAATTGCTGTCCAGGATCAAGAAGGAGCAGATGCCTAATTGGAAGCAATCCCTCCTTAGACTGAACAAGCAAATAAGAGCACTAGAGAAATACTCCAAAGCAAACTTTAAGTTCAAACTGGCCACATCTACTACAGGCAATCACAAGGATTTCTTCATTTATATCCACAATCTCAAGGGAAGCACCCCAGATCTGCTCAGAACTGGTGATCAAGGACACCACATACACAAACGCCATAGATACAGCCAACCTGCTGGCAGACAGGTTGAGTGAAAACTTCACCCCTCTGTCTCCCCCATCAGTAAATTAGGACATCCCCAGCATCTGCCCCCCCCCTTAATCTTTAAGGTGCTAGTCATCACTTCCCTCTCAAAGGCAGAAAATACAGCATGCATGGGACCCGATAACATTCCAGGCAACATGAACTCAGGCAGGAACTTGCAGCACTGTTAGGCACCTTATTCAACCAAAGCCTGAGTCTTTGTCTCAGCCAAGTGGAGGACAGCCACTGTCATCCCTTTGCACAAAGGTGGGACATCCACCAATTAAGGAAATCATAGATCCACCAACCTAACTAGCCTGATCTGCAAGACCATGGAGAGGATTATCATGTTCCTCATTAACAAGGACATTGGCAACCTCCAAACACTCGATCCCACAAAGTTTGGTTTTGTCAAGGAAAGGTCGTGCCTGTTAAATCTGGTCGATTGCTTTGAGACAGTCACCAAACCCATGGATGAGGGGAAGGCGGTGCACACTGCCTATCTTGACCTGGCCAAAGGCTTCAATACTATTCCTTACTCGGGTATAATAGAAAACTCTCTCAACTAGGCATCAATCTGTATGTTACCAGATGGGTAACAAACTGGTTCACTGATAGAACCCACCTAGTCAAAATAGGGGAAGCCACCTCAATCAGTCAACCTGTAATCAGTGGTGCACCCCAGGGATCGGTCTTGGGGCCTTTGTTGTTTGGGATATACTTTTCTGAGGTGCAGGCCAAAACCAGTGGGCTATGGCTGACCAGGTTTGCAGATGACTGCAAGCTGGACACTGTCATCAATTCCCCTAGTGATGTGGACATCCTCCAAGAGGGTCTCACCCAAGCCAATGACTGAAAAATGGACTCAAACTGAATGCCAAAAAATGCATCATCATCCCATTTGGGAAGAGTGACATCCCCAAAAATTATTGCATTAATAACAAGGTCCTAAGAACACAATCAGTCGTGAGGGACTTAGGCACCCAGATTGATAGCAAACTGACTTTTGACCCCCATATTGCCTCCATTGTACGGAAAGCTTTCTACATGGCCCACCTCATTAGTAAGGGTATCTCATCCAAGGACAAGGTGGTCATAACATCCCTGTATTCTTCCTTATAAGACCCATTACTGAGTACAATTCCCCTTTCAGCATGTACCTCACAAAGCACATGCGGCAGCTGGAGAGATCAGAGAGGCTCCTCACCAGCAGAATCCAGGGCCTCAAACATCTACCCTACACAGATAGGCTAAAGGTCCTGTCCCTCTACTCATTCTGCTACAGACACCTCAAAGGTGGCCCCTGTCTGGCATACAAAGCAATCTCAGACCCCACCTTGATGGGACTGCTGCATATCTGCAAGTCAAGCTCCACTCAAGTAACCCGCATACATGACCTCAACTTGGTCTGTGACATCAATTGGACTTGTTGGCAGGACAGATTTGTGTCCCAGAGACTCCACCTTCTGTGGAATAGACTCTCATTCCACATCAAGCAGAGTACCTCTGGATAACTGGATGGGGAATAGAAAATACACCCCTGGGATTCCACCTATGTCCCTGCTGGGCAGGGGCATTGGGTGCTGACTTGTTGGAACATGGACTAAATTCTTAGCTAAGCTTGTAAAGGCCTTAGAGACAATAGCCTAGTAACTTCCTATGATCCTATACAGATGTTAGATATGAATTTGATGAACAGGAAAGGCCCAGTACTGTTTAACAAAGAGAATACAAAGACAAATGAACTAAACATCTATTACACTTTCCGATTATGCCCTGTGACAAAATGGTTGTAAATAGAGCACACCTGAAAATCTGCTGCAGCTTCTGGCAAAATAAAACAAGATTGTTTTAACAAAATGGACACTGAAGAGTATAAAAAGGAAAGTCTTAGGCTAGAAAAAGCAGAAAAAAAACAGTAGATTGTAGAAATATTATCAAAACTGGAAGATGCTGAATGGAGAATGACTGGATGAGAACTAGAAAATTAATTCAACATCTGACATGCTTTGCCCTCATGTTGGGAAGAGGTGCCCTATGAAGGTGGTTAGTGGCAAGGCAATTATGGATAATGGACTTACTTTGCCTTGTGAATCATTTGAATCTATGAACCTGTTATCATAGGGAGAAGACATTTTGTATCTTTAACAAAGGTAAAGCATTTTACAGACTAACCTAGCTTAAGCTTACCACCAGAATGAAATGGACTATTCTCAGCAATTCTTTGGCTAACAAAGTTTGCAGATGACTGCAAACTAGGAGCCATAATCAAAACTCCTAACGATGTGGACAAACTACAAAAGGGCCTCACTGAGACAGATACCTGGTGTCAAAGCCATGGCCTGAAGCTCAATGCCAAAAAGTGTATTGTCATCCCCTTTGGTAAAAACTCTGTACCCATGAACTACCACATAGCTGGTAGTCTACTTAATGCCGAAAATGTGATAAGAGATCTTGGGACACAGGTGGACAGTAGTCTCTCCTTTGATAATGACATTGCCACAGTGGTCAGGAAATCCTTCTACGTGGCTCATCTCATCACAAAAGGATTCTCATCCAGAAAAAAAGAGGTCATTGTTCCCCTTTACTCATCACTCATTAGACCCATAATAGAGTACAACACCCCTTTTGGTATGTACCTCACAAGACATCTACAACAACTGGAAAGACCACAGAAATACCTCACAAAGAGGATTACTGGCCTCAAACAGATGCCCTACGCAGACCATCTAAAAAAACTACAGCTTTACTCCATCGCATATCATCTACTCAGGGGCAATCTCTGCCTAACATACAAAGCTTTGTCAAACCGAGAGCTGTTGGACATGCTCCACTTAAAGAAATCCCAATCCCTCCGAGCTACACGCTCTAGGGACCTAAACCTTGTCACCACAATAAACAGAACATGCTGGAGGGATAGATTCCTGTCCCAGAGACTTCCCATACTCTGGAACAGACTACCTATCTATGTCAAACAGAGCTCCTCATTAGCACTCTTCAAGAAAAATCTTGATGATTGGATGGGAAATGGGAAATTCACACCAGGGATCACTTCTGTGGCTCTGCTCGACAGGGGCACAGGAAAATAATTTTCTTGGGTGGCGAAAGCCAGGGTACATTTTTTGGCTAGGCTTATATAGGCCCTAGGGCCAATAGCCTAGTACCTACCTATGAACCAATGAATCAATGCACACAATGGATTGCACCAGTGTAACTGCATCAGCATGAGCTATCTGGGAAAAGGCAAAACATCATGTACTCCCAGGATCCATAATAAAACAGTGATTTTCTTTAAACCACAGTGATATTGAATGACACATAAATTGTGATCAGAAAGTCCTAGATATATGCAAGTAGTATTGGTTAAGAATATTCGAAGTAACACACAAGGTCGGTTAATCACCCAATACAGTAACAGAGCAGTCCAGGCTGGTATAATAAATCAATTTATTACTAACAGTTAAGCGTTTGTGTCCTCAGGTCAATGACCATAGACCTGTTCAGAACCAACAGCCGCAATAAAATCACACACATAAGTGCCCTCCTTCCTTTCATCACATGTTTAAAAATTAGATCAGCTGTGTTATGAAGTAAGTGTAAGCATATTTTTAAATAGATTACTAATTTTAATGTATTGTTTAGAATGAATTCATTGTTAAAATGTTTGTTTTTAATACATATTATTCAATAGAACAGACATAATATAATTGTTTAGGAACTGTTTGATGAACAAAATGTGATGAAAGGAAGGGGAGTACTTATGTATGTGATTTAATTGTGGCTGTCAGTTCTGAAAAAGTCCAGTGGCTGTTGACCCCAGTACAAAAGCACTTAACCGAGCGTAATAAACTGGGTTTTGACAGTGTTGGCCTTGACTGTTTTCTCATTTTATTGGGTGATTGACCAAACATGTATTATTTCAAATCTTCTGAGTTATTGTACTCACTAGTATATCCCTGGATGCACAGGACACACAGGCATCTGTGAACTTGTTCAAAGAAGCCAAGGGGTCCAATGCAGTGAAGCAGGCCAATTCCAATATCATGAGACTCACAGGTGAACTTACTAGGTTAATCAAACTGCTGATACAGCAGTTGGAGATAATACCATCTCTACCTTCCACTGCATCTACCAATTTGATCAAGGAAGGATTACCTTCTAGTTCAAACCAACAACAGATCAATGTGGATGAAAGTGCAAGTAAAACAAAGAATGCATCATCTTGTAACTGTGTTAAGTTTACTATGGAGATGATGGCAATGGTATAGGTAGCAGTACCAAGAATCAAAGAATTCTGGCACCACCAGAGGAAAACTATATGACTCTTAACCCCTTGGCATTAGACACAAGGCTGTCTGCCTGAATGGTGCATTTTCTAATGATTTATTACATCTTGAACAGTGGTTTTCTTAGACATTTAATTTTCTTCTAATACCATGACAGCGTGGCACTCTCTTCCAACAAACTGTCTTGCTTGAGATTAAGATTACTAACGTCAGGGCATTACAGTCAGATAACACTTTGCCTCTCAGAATCTATTAATAGAAAGCAAGTACCATGTGGTTTAAGAATGTACAAGTTCCGGAATGGAATAACAACTGACGCTAAGCTTTATATTGACTTAACAAACATGTTTGACAGATGTGAATGTTTAATGAACAAGCTTAAGATAGAAATTAACAATTTAAATAATAGTATTATAAATGATTTATTTTCTTCTCACAAGCTCTACTCTCATGATGCTTTTATTAAGGTTGAAAAACACTGTAAGATTGTTCAGTAGTGTAAAAACACAAAGTTGGTTAGGGATAATTGTGAATGTGAAACAAAAACAGCTGCCCCTTCTGAATGGAAAAATAAATTTATACCAGATAACAGTATTAATAATGATGATGTAGGGACTAATGTCCAAGAAGAGCAGCGAGCTCTTCAAATATTAGACCCTTTAGAACTTCCCCTTTATGCTGGTCAGGGAGATAGGGAAACAAGCAGGATAAGGGGGGTTATCAGACTGGGGAGATGATGTGGGAGAGATGCAATAGCAAGAAAGGAAAAAAAAATCACAGGGGAATAAGAAAAGGAAGGGGAGGTTAGACTGGAACTGGTAAATTAGGCTACTATTACTTTTTGTTATGTAAATTAGGCTACTATTACTTTTCATTATCAAGAGGTGGTGTGGACTATAAGGAGTTTTAATATTTTTAACTATTGTAAGGTGGATATTAATGATCACTTTTTTTAGCAAATACATACACACACACACACACACACACACACACACACAGTGGTGGCAAGCTGCGGCGGTGCAGCGGTTAGCGTTGTCGCCCCACAACAAGAGGTTCTCCTATTTGATTCTCGGCTGGAGCTCCTTCTGTGTGGAGTCTGCATGTCCTTCCTACGGTTGAGTGACATTAAAGACATGCAGGTGGGTGCAAGCATGAATGGGCGTGCCTTTGTTGAAGGTTGGGCATCGAGCTGGCAACTCAGCACCCTAAAATCCACTGCCAATCATGAGCGGACCGGAATACTGCTGTGGCGATCCCTAACCGGGCAAAGCTGAAAGACTTTTTTATACACACACACACATATATATATATATATATTTATTTACATATATCACACATTATTTTTATTATTACTGTTGCAAAATGGTAACATTTAAATTTATGTAATATTATGCAGTTTGCCTCTCATGCCCCCTTGAAGGCGAACTGCCGAGTTGCCAGATCACTGTTGCTGCATTAAACAAAAGTTGCTGCTGGTTGCTGGTGTATTTCTTGGTTTTCTTTAGTCTAGATTGGTTTGGTGTTTGGTGTCTAATGTGTTCCTCTGTCTGGCTCTAATTACGTGCTTCTTTAAAATTTATTGGACTGTCAATTCATTTAGCTTAGACAAGCTAAACCAATCCCATCAACTTGTTAGATAGCTTCAGTATCACATATCCTGTAATACTATAGATTTTAAATAAAAGATGTTAATTATGAAAAATAATTAATTTGTATGTATTCATAGTCATGTGCATATTTGATCCCATTCTGCCAGGAAGTACCTTAGAAATCCAACTTGATAAAAAATCAGTTAATAAATGGTTTAACTCAACAGAAATTTTATACTAACTTTCAGCACAGAAAATCTTAATAATAGATAGTGTGCATTACAGATGTAACTATTTTTGTGCACATTTTACAAGAAACTAGTCTAGCCTTTTTGTATATTCATATATATATATATATATATATATATATATATATATATATATATATACGTATAAACTCATGTGTACACATTTGTTGGATTTTATAAATGGTAAATGGGTGAGTAAGCTAGTCCATGAAGCCTTTTCAATCTTGACCTAAACCAAAAAGGCAGAAGCAAATTATTATACCAAATGACTTCATCTTGCAAGGTACAATAGTATAATTTCACAGTTTTTTTTACAACATTAAACTATTCTACAGCTTAAAAATCTAGTAAAATCATTAGCATGTTAGCCTAAGGAACACAGGTACAGGGCACTTTGATGTGGGTATGCAGTAGAAATTCTTTCAAAGATAAGATATATTGTGCAATATGAAAACTGTGCCATAATTTGACTCATTAATGTAGGTAATAAAATTCTATCATGCAACTGACAAGTATGTTTTATTGCATTATTCAAAAGCTGAAACAATATTATCTTGAAGTGGCTCTCATATCTTAGGTAAAATGTAATCAGTCGTTTAAAATGTGAATGCAGAACTATAGTCTTAACAAAGAATGTGCTTTATATACCAGCTTACGCCAGAAATAAAACCATAGCTAGACAAGACTAAGGTAATCAGGGGTTCATGACAGAGTATCAAATCCAGCTTTATTGTGATTCATAACATTGTAAACTGAACATTAAAAGATACAAAATTTTGCAAGTTCAGTCATTTAAAATGAGGATGTAGAACCATAACATAAAACCTTAACAAATCAGCATGCACTGTATATACCAGCTTACTGCAGTAATAAATGTGTAGTTATTCAAGACCGGCGGGGGGGGTTCATAGCAGATTATCAAATCCAGCTTTGTGTTTTACTCCAAACATTGCAAATTTATGCAAAATGTTTCAAGTCCAAAATACCATTTAAATTAACATTCCAAAACATTTAAAATACATTGCACTTGGGGCACCACCCCTGTACTTTCAGATGTAGAGGCTCTATCCCTATACACCAGTATCTAAAAACACTGCCTCCAAAGTCATGCAGTTGAAAGGAAAGAAGAAACACACCCTTCTTCCCTTTGCTCTGGATTTCCTGATAACAGAGCCAGCAAAAGTATAATCAGAAACAATACCAGAGCTGACCCAATGCAGAGTCAACATTATAAGTCTGTGTTTAGACACACAGGATGCTTTCCTTTGAATACTGAAAGGTATGAGACAGCACAGTAGGGGACTTCTGACATTCTTCTACACTATGCCAATATGAAGTTTTAATTCTGCCCCAGTATGAAACAATATCAGCATGTATTTCTTCCTGCAATACCTGATACTATACCAAGGCTACAAATGTATCCTATTCCTGCTGCAAAAGAGCAACTAATAACATTCTGTAACATTCTACGTTAATGAACCTCTCTGTAAATTCCCTGTCTAATCGGATCAAAGCTGAACTCAGTGTGCATCCACTAAGTACTCCTCAAACCATCCCTTACCACATCACCATCTACATCTCAGATGCAAGAATGCATGCCTGTCAGGTGAAAAGTCTCTTCAGCATGCATTATCTCTAAGCAAAACACAAGGCAAACATATACAGTGAGGCTACATAAGTACTTACTGGAGTTATCCCAAATGTAAAACACGGATATCTCACAATGCACTTTTCCTTGCATGGATTTGATCCCTGGCCTCCCTTCCACACAGCTTCCATTCTCCTGCAGTACTGCTCCACAAGTATATAACATCTGGTACTGCTGTCACATGGCACATGGCGTTACCATCACATAGGGTGGAAGACTGGCTTAGTGCTTAAGGTGTTCACCTCATACAGCCTGCAGCACCACTTCCCTCCTATAGGTAAACCTACTGACTTCAATGAGCTATGCAGCTGCATGGTGTTGGTAAGGTAACATTCACTACCAATGTAAAACTACAAAATGCTGCAGCATCATGAGGCAAATTCCCATTTTGGAATCAGGCATGAGATTCTGTCACTTTTCATTACTGCTCCACACAGTTACCCATTTGGAATCTGGCCCTTTAAGTGAGAACAGAATGAGACATAACAAACAGCAGTGATATCAGTAGAAAGCTACATGTTTCTAGCTAAAAATTCAGAAAAATCATCAGACAATGTGAAAGGCAGTCTATCTATTCATACATACCACCTCATTTTTTAAACATTACTAGAGGCACCGAAGGATTAAAATGTTATCTTTCCTAAGGCAGAGCTCTTTCAATGGGAAAAAACAGAGATGAGACATTCAGTTTAGACTACATTATAGGATATTTAACAGAAATTAAATTGGGTTACTATAACTTATTTTATATTTGAGAGTAGTGAATACTAGTATCAACATCATTAAAACACATGGCTAGCAAACATTCACTGGTGCTTAAAGTGCATTGTTATAGTTCTCATGCATCTAATTTATAGTTAACTTCATTTCTGGGTATAGTCCTGGTGTTAAAGCTGCAAGAGGTTTGAAAATAAAAGAAAGATTATGACATGATTCTTCATGTTTTTGTTTCATTGACAACTAATTTTTTCTTACACCCACATCCACAAAATTATGCCTACTCAGTTTGTGGGATTAATTTACATAAATCGGTAAACATTCTGGGTAATAAAAAGCACCATATTTCTTTAGAGGAACGGTGACTTATTCACTTTATGGTTTCACTAATAAATCATCATATCTGTTCATCTTCAATGCAACGTGTTCCTCCTGTAAGACACAGCTAACAACTTGTCTGACTTGGATATATGACTCCAATGTTGCCAGATTTAGCATGCAAAATAGTAGCTTATACACTAATGTAGGTAATGAGGGATTGTTGATACAGTGTTTCATGATGTCACATCAGAAAGTTTCAGCTTCAAATTTTTTTCAATGGGTCATCTTTGCCAACAACATTAATTATAAAAATAATAATCTTTTTATATCAAACTATATAATACTTGATATTAGACAGGGCGAGGTAAAAAACAAGAAGCAGCATATTAAATTGCTGTGAAGCAAATGCCTGACATTTTATTACACTTTCAAAAAGTGACTTTGCTTTTAGTGAGCGTAAAATAATAAAATACATGATAAGACCGGTTTTAAAAAAGACGCGTTTAACCAAGGTGAAAACAAATTAACAAAAACAATAAAATTCTATAACAGTGTGTGTGTGTGTGTGTGTGTGTGTGTGTGTGTGTGTGTGTGTGTGTGTGTGTGTCTTTTTAAGTATATATATATATATATATGGTTCTACCTGACATAGTCGAAACCACACAACACCGACAATGACATCACCGACTCCACATAATCGACAGTCCATTAACACGAAACCTCACATACCCGACAACGAAATAACCGACGGTACACAAACACGAAACCCCATACACTGCACACACCACAATAACAACAATTGAAAACAAAACACATCCCCATTCCACAAACCACACACACAACACAAGCACACCAAAATCCTTACAAACCCACACTAAACCTTACCCTAACCCTAAGGTCCGTCACTATCGCACACGTACCTAACCTGCTCCCTAACCCTAACTCACTTAACCCACCCCTATCGCTCCCTAACCCTAACTCACTTAACCCACCCCTATCGCTCCCTAACCCTAACTCACTTAACCCACCCCTATCCCCACAGACCGTCAATATCCACACTTACCTGACTCGCACCCTAACGTCCGTCACTACCGCATACTCACACAGCCTTTTCCCATGTCGGCATCCTCGGCGTCGGTGTTGTCATCCGTCGTGTCGGTCTTCTGCATTGTCGATGTTCTGGAGCTCCGGATTCCATTGTCGGTCTTCTGCGCTGTCGACGAAGTCAGGTAGAACCATATATATATATATAGATATAGATATATATGTATGTGTGTGTGTGTGTGTGATACTCTGGCTGTCTCTGCATGTCTACTGTGTGACTGTGTGTGTGTGTGTGTGTGTGTGTGTGTGTGTGTGTGTGTGTGTGTGTGTGTGAGACTGCGTGTGTCTTTTGACATTAAATACTTATATAACTTACATACTTCCATGAATATCAATTACATATGCTACTGCAACTTCAAAACATTGGGAGGAGGAACTATTTTACATCAAAAATATAAAAATGTATATATTAATAAAAAAGTAAATATGAAATAATTTAACAGATCGACCATTGTCTAAACACAATAATGAACTCCAGCATGAGTGTTATTGGGGAAATAATGCCTTTCCAGTGTAATAGAGGCAATTCACCTTTAGCATCATGCCTCCCAACACCCCTGGGCATGCATTATTTACCCAATAACACATACCGTGTAAGGCATTATTGCTTGCTTGTATATGGTAAGGCAACTATCTCTGAGGTTTTTTTTTATTTACATTTACATTTGCTATGGAAAGTGTGACAATACACTTCATGTCTTCCCATTTGCTGCAGGCATAGCCATGTGCACATACACACACGCACGCACATATGCATGCGTGCACACACACACACACACACACACACACACACACACACACACACACACACATATGCGTGTGCACCCCCTCACACACACACTCTTACACTCACACTCTCACTCACACACTCTCACTCAGACTCACTCACACTCACATATACATGTGCATCCCCCTCACATGTACACACACACACACACACACACACACACAAACACACACACACACACACACACACACACACACACACACACACACACACACACACTAAATTAATGCAGAAATTCCTGCTGACAATAAGAATTTAAGAATGCATGACTACTGCAGCAGCATATACTAAATTATTATTTTCCTCTATAAAATCTCCTGATGACTCCTTTTCTGAAAAGATGACTTCGTCATGGCAGCACTTTCTTTCACTAAATATCAGACTATAGTTCCTCCTAAGGAATGCAATTATATTTAAACCTAACCTTTGAATCTCTTTGGGATGTTAAATGGAAGGTGTCACTTACAAGGACTTTAAGATATTGCAGTGTAGTGCCCAAAACACTTAATCCTGCCAACTGCTTTCACAATTTAGTCAAAAGAAGTAGCAACGTTTTTGCAGATGTTGAGCTTACAATGCGGTTGTTGACATTTTAGCCTTATAACAGTATTGCAGAGAGCTCAGTATGCATGCAGCCTTCTGAAGAGCAATGAACTGGGTAACGTTTCCTGACATGATTAAATGTATTTCCCGGCATGCTTTAAATAAACAGGTACAGTAATCTGTTTTATTTTAAATCAGACATGTTTGCTACATGACAGAGAACAGAGTGACTGTGAGACTGGAAGCATTCTTGTACATGTTTATTTCTAAGGTGAAATTACATTTTATGTATTTCTTTGACCTGAAGAACAGCTGCACTAAATAAATACACATATGACTTACATAAGTGCACTCATACTTAATTCTTTAATGCTGAGAACTGAATAATCCAGGTAAAGGTGGCAAAGCTATGGAATAATAGGTATTTTTGTCATTTAAGACCTTCCAGCCTGGCTCTGATATAGAGGCTCTCAGCTCATATCTAACACTGTAACATTACAATGTGGCAACAAGTAGTTCAAACCTCATTCTTCTGAGTATGTTCCTTAACACTTGACATTAAGTGCTGTGGTGTTTGCTACCTCCATTTAGACTGCTATCATTTTAACATGCACTACTGTAAGTTGTTCACTCTAAACTGCCTCTACATCAACTTGTATGAATAAACTGATGTGTAAAGCTACAATGATTTGCTGTTTGTACCAGTGCTTTCATCTGAAAATCTTACAAAAGACATCACAATGTATTCTGTCCGCTTAAGAAGTAGAGTGCTTCACTGCAAAAGTCTTAGTAAGTACACCAACATCTTTTTGGTCAGTTTTCACGCCTTCACCAGAGATACAGTAGAAATGGGAGACTGTAGAGATTATTCTCTTAATCCAAATGTACTGATGAGCATGTTTACATCTTGCACTGGATCATTAATCTCCTTTGTTTGCAATTATTATTGTGCCTCACAGCAAGGCAACAAAAAATATGCAATGCTGTAAAGTGCGCTCCGATAGAAGATTCCATTTAAAATTAAACACGCACAAATAACCATAAGCTTCTGGTGTACGTCAGCTTCAATGACTATTTCAGACTTAGTCTCACGTTGAATAATGTGTGACTATGGACAAGTCTGTCATTAGGAGTCTTATCAAAGTTGAGGTGTTTGTATTTGTGCAATGATCTGGATAAGACAAATAGAATAGATCTGCACATGTATATAGGCTGGGGAATCTATGGTTCTTCATGTAGCATTTCAGTGAGTCTCAGAACATTTTTGGAGAAAGATCACTGGGTCATGCAGATGTTTCACTGTATCAGAATTGTCTCTGCTACAGATGTTGCACTTTTTCTTTTGGTTTTGTGGAACAGGACTATGATGGAAAAGGTGAGTTAATTATTTGTTGTGTAATGTTTCCCTTTTGCCTTAAGTACGTCACAGTTACTATATATAGAGATGACGGGTGTAGGAGGTTGATTCTTGCACTGGGGGAGTTCATGGAGTGTTGTACCCATGCAAAAAAAAAAAAAAAAAGAATTATAACTATTGTCTGATTTTCTGAGAGTTGCTGCTTTGAAGTGTGAATTTTTTGAATTTCAGTTGTATTGGTGAAAATGTTTCACAACTTGATGAAACAAGATGCAGTTAATGATAATGAATCTATACAGGGTTCTAAATCCAGACTGTTGGGTTTCAAGGAACATTAGTAGAAGAGGAAGGATCGCTTTTGCCTTTTTTTACTTGGTATGTGTTGTTATGAAGAAATGTCTATGCTTCATAAACTGGAGTCAAGATGATGAAAAAGTATGTGATTGCAAACACAGGGATTGCCACTGCATGTGAAATGCGAGTGTTTTGATGGATCAATGATTGTTATCAGACAGGAACACCACAGTAAGAAGTCCATCTTGAATACTTCAGTATGTTTCAGTTACTTTACTTACTGTTTGAAGGTTTTCTTTAATGAAACAATTTTCCAGTAAAACAGCATATTTGTTCTAGTAAATGAAGATGACTTTACTAAGAAGGCACACAGCCAGGGACTGCACACACCTGATTTATATATGAACCAAATGTGCACGTCAGACACTTTTTAATAAACATTTGGAGTTTTTCTTTGAAGTATACATGAATAGTCTTGTCACTGGGAGCTTCAGATTTATTGACCGCTTACACAACTTTCAGACAGTGTAGCCAACTTACTATTTTCTAAAAAGATTCCTGCTCCATTCTCTTAGGCCCCTCCTGTCTTTGCATAATCTTAATTTCATCACTTGCTGCAATGAATGATGTCTAAACCCTTGAAATTGATCTGTATGAACAGGAAGTGATCCATATGGCTAAGAATACAAGTTAACGTCTCTTTTGTGTTGAATGCTCTTTCACATTAAGGAACGTATAACATGTGCTCCTTGATCACTGATAGTAAAGGTTATTCCTAATTTTATTAATGCACTACTACAAATGTTGGCATGTATGCTGCCTGACAAACTGCCCCATTGCTGGACAGTGGGATGCCTGCCATCTTTTGTTAAACTGAAATGACAAGAGATATTATGAGAGATGGTATCATGGTCTTACACCACAGAATCATTTCTGAGTTCATGTCCACTGAAGCATGGTAAATATTAAAGTATATGGATGGCTGACTGGCCTAGGGACAGGATGTCCACCTCTCTGAGTGACCCACACATCTGAAGATTGGTAAAGGAAGAACAAAAGCAAGAGGACATTTACCTGATGCCCTCTTCTTGAAAGCAGGGAAGGTGGTGCACACCTGGGTTACACTTCATTGCAATACATCTCTGTTAGAGAATAGAGACCTGATGGTGCCATCTGTTATGGATGCAGAGTTGCCTTTGGAGGTAATCTGCTCCTGGGAGTGATCTACTTCTTCTCCTGAGGGACAGCTGACATGAAATAAATACATATATGACTCTACCCTCAATTTGTACTTATCTTATACCGATCTTCTGGGTTCTAACCAGTGTATGTGACTGAACGGTGTTCAAATAATCCTGAGGCCTCTGAATATGAAAGCTGTATTTTTTCTCATAAAATTAGACAGAGTAGTAAGATGACTTCTAGAGGCCAAGAGGCAAAGAAGTCCAATAATAAAATAAAATAAAAGGTGCTTCGTGCATAGTTTGGGTAAAACTCATCTAAATAAGTCGTTTTGTTATGTTTTTCCAATGTGGGATTTCAATCCTTTAAAGGTACAAATAATATACTATAGATCTACTTATCCCTTAATTACAGGCCAACAAGACCAGGTATGTCCTCATGAAGGATAGACTTGACAGCTTGCTATAGTGTCTAAAATGGTGGCTTGCCATGGATATGAGAGAATTTTTATTGAAGCCTGCACACCGTTATATGGATCTGAAAGTCAACAGCATCAAGGAACTGGCCATGACATACAGAAACTATAGCAGCTTGTTCATTACTTGTCTGCATCTTGTCTATTATGCTTGTAACAGGAAGTGCCTATTGCTGCTCGCAAGTGTATAGTAAAT